>NC_045743.1:23768869-23804768 GCF_008692095.1 Etheostoma spectabile
TTATTGATTTTGCTGAGTGTGGATTTAGAGCCTATGAGGAGGAATTTTGTTTTTATCGCTGTTGAGTTTGAGGAAGTTGTGTTTCATCCATGTTTTTATTGCTGACAGACAGGAATGGTTGTGGGAGAGGGGAGGATTGTGGGGGGATTTGGTGCTGAGGAAGATCTGGGTGTTGTCAGGTGGTGAAATGTTTGACTGAGAGGGAGTATGTAGATGATGGAGGAGGGGGCTGAGTATGTAGCCTTGGGGAACACCTTGAGTGACTGTGGCTGTGGCTGAGGTGTGGTTATGGAGAGAGGTTAAGTGGAATAGGACGGGGAGGCAGGACTTCAGGAGTGGAGTAGGAAGGGGTTCAAGGGAACAGGTAGTGGGTTTGGAAGAGATGAGTTTAGAGAATTTCAGGAGGGGTGACCAAGTCAAACTGGGAAAGGAGGTAGTGGAGGGTTTGGGAGGTCAGGAGGGAGGGGGAGAAGGGGGGCCGTGGTAGGTGTTGGAGTAGATAGTGATACAGGGGATTAAGATTGGTAAATCATGTTGATTTTGTCAGCGAAAAAGTGGAGGAATAAGTTGCAGAGATCCAGAGTAGAGGAAGGGAGGGTGTTGATCTGAGGCTCGATGAGGTGTGGTTCTGGGGTTTTGGCAGCGAGGTGGAGTTCATAGGCTTCATGGTGGACTGTAAGAGCTTCTTTTTATTTTGTCAGAAGTTCAAGTTAGCGTCAAGTTTGTTTCCTTTTCCGGAGTGCAGGTGTGTACCAGGGTGAAGAGGTGTTAAAAGTGACTGTTTTTGTTTTGAAGGGGGCCAGAGTGTTGAGGGAGGTAGACAAGGTGGACTTCAGGTGGTTAGTGAGATCATAAGGTGAGGTGAGGGTTGAGTCCCGGTGGAGAGATGGGCCACGGAGGTGGATGAATGATGTGAGTGCAAAAATTATCCACGGCATGACAGGAGGAGATGAAAGTCCAGTCTCGATCACGGCTCGCATCTGCAGGAGGTTGACCGTGAGAAGGAGGTAGGCAATCGGGATAGCCGCTGTAGCAACAGCTAGGATTAGCCGCCACGCGTATAGCTAGCAACTAAACGACAAGGCTACAGTCCGGTTGAGGAGCCCAAGCAGCTCTGTGAACCAGCTGAGAGGCTGTCCAGAGGTAGGGGTACAGCAAACAAACAAAAAGGAACACAGGAGGCAGTAGCAGACGGCGAACCGGCAAATAAACAGCGCCAGCGTCCCCACGCCGTGCTGAGAGAATCTGTAACTGTACAGGTTACCTTCTGGTTTATTCCCTTATCTGATTAGCTGTGTGTTGTGTCTCCTGCCAGTGGCTAGTGAAGCGAGCCATAGAGACCAGGGAAGAGATGGGTGACTATGTGAGAGCCTACTCCATTTCTCAGTTCCAGAAGACCCACAGCCTTCCAGAGGTAACTATACAGTAACAATCAGTCACATATCCAGAAATTGGTTGTAGTGGTTGGTGGAATGACATCCAGATTATGGATAACTTAGGCCTCGTTCAGACTGCCAGCCTAAATACATTTTTTGGCATATCAAGATATGCCTTTTACTCTGGTAAAAAAAGGAGTACTGATTTATCTTCTTTACTCAAGTAAAAGTAACAAAGTAAAGGCTTGGAATTTTACTTGTAGTATAAAAGTAGCCTTGCAAATGAGAACCATTTTTTGTGCAAAGCTACTTGGACCACACATGCGTTACTAGAGTGCACGCTGAGATATGGACATGGAAAAAACATGGACATGGATAAAAGGCTCTTTTTATGCCATTGGCTACATTTTAAATGGTTGTGAAGAAGTTCCCCATACATTTAGAGTTACATTGGCCATTCTTGATGCCTGCTATCTCAAATATCTCTCAGATAAGGCCAAGGATGATTGGGAATATCTTGCTACGTGTCTGCCGAATCTCTGGGATCTCCGTTTTCTTCATTTTCAATCATTTTCAATCATGTTCAACTATGTGCTAGCTTTACCGCCATCAAGCCGCAATGATTTGATGATCTGCTACTAGCAGAGCACTTAGGAAGACAATATGAAGGAGAACAACAGTCTGTTCTGCACCGTAACGTGATAGTGTAGTGCGAGGGCAAAATGATGGACCTTTATTTCTCAAGGTTGCTTGTTGAAAAGTCGCATCACCAGTGTAGCTACGCTGATATCTAAGTTGTTATCACAGAAACCCATGCACATAGGTTGGTAATGTCTGGACAAACAAAATCCTCAAAAAGATTTTTCAGATACCCTTATCCACGGGTAGAACCATACCCAACCATGTTTTTCCATAATTTCGATATGTACCTTTTCATTAAATGGATGGTCGTAACAAAAATATTTTATTCAGCAAAAAGGGCTGTAATTGATCAAGACATTGATTCACTCCATAGGCCAAAATGTGCAGAATGTAATTTCATGTCATTTTTCAAGTGACAGGTGGAAAAAAGTGAATTTGTTACCATGATTGTTAGGCTGTATACATACATTAAATTGTCTTAAATAAGATCTGGTGTTGACATGTGCTGTAAAACCCTGTGGTCTAGGATGAAGAGTTCCACCAGAGGAAAGACAAAGCTGTGAGAGCAGTTCTGGATGTATTGGTGAGTTGCTAAACCATCAGACCATCAACCATCTGAGTATTAATTCCTATTCCTCCAAATGAACACTGCGGCATTTTACAGGAAGTGTACAAACCCCAGAGGAAGTACAGGAGGCAGAGGGATGCAGGGGAGCTTCTGGATGAGGAGTCAAGGGTTCACTCCACTCTCCTGGAATATGGCAGGTAAGATTTCACACCTGGTGTGTGTGTGTGTATGTGTGTGTGTGTGTGTGTGTGTGTGTGTGTGTGTGTGTGTGTGTGTGTGCGTGTGCGTGTGTGTGTGTTTCTCTGTAGTCTCGCATTGCACCTATCTCCACAGCACTGTCTCAGTGCTAGAGTACAGTCTGGCTACATCATGTATCTGTTCTGGTATAGGGGGGGAAAAAACACTCTGAGTTATTTGTATTATTTTTTTTTTTTTAAACCAGTCTCATCCTGGGTGGCGCTAAGTTGTCCATGTGGCTTTAAGTCACTTTTTCTGTCATTATTTCTGAATGTTATACAGCTCATGGTTTTTGAGAAAGATAAATCCAGTATAATTAAAATTTGAGCATTAAGTTCTCGTGAAAATCCAGTTGTAAAACATATAACATGTTCCTTTTCTTTCTCACAAGAATACGTTTTCTCTGTCTCTGTCTTCTTGCTTACCTGAACCCCTGTGTTGTTGTAGTCTTTAACCCACACATGTTAAGTTTTTTTAATCTGTCTGACATATTGTTTTTATCCATCCATTCATTCCCACTTCTGTACTAGAATGTCCCATTTCCTCATGTAAGTACTGTATTAACGTAAGGCGCTTACTTTTTCTGCAAGCTACTCACAACACTGTGTTTTGAGTTTGAGAATGTTCTCACATACTATATTTTAGGCATGATGGATGCAAATTGTGGTGCTTCTTTGATCTACTTTGGTATTTATTAAATCAGACAGCCCTGTCCGGAGCAGGCTAATATTCCTCATGCTGGATTACTGCCATTTGATGTGTTGATGTTGTAATGTGGCATGGTGTATTTGAAAAATCTTGGAGGGGGGATGCTTTCTTTATTTTCACACCTTAGTTATGTGTGGCTTCTTTTCTCTCTTTAGACGTTATGGATTCAGCAAACAGTCCAAACAAGACAAGGTAGGTGGTGCAATGATTTGTCTTTTACAAAGTACCAGTTGCATTTCACTCGGGGAGTTTTGAAGAGAGCATTTAATTGCCTCCAACTATATAGAGCGAGATATATGTCCTCCATAGATGACAGAGAAGAGACTACAGGTTTGATGTCAAAGATCTGGAGGTGTGGAGACAAAGTGATGTGAGCTTACCAAACTTCTGTAGCCCACTCCTCATCTCTGTTTGCACCTAGAGGCTCCAGAACTGACATGATCATCTTTTAAAAGGGGTCCCTTAACCTTTCACCTCTCAAGATATCTGTAAGTGGGTTCTATGGGTACCCATGTTGCAGAAATGCCCACTTCATGCTTCATGCAGTTTGGGACAAGAAATATGCATCTTTTTGCATGCAATAGAACTCTATTTTCACTCATTCTCAAAATGGTGTATTTTAGTATTTCTGCATGCTAGGTCTTGGTGTTGCATGAACATGACTGGAAAGCTGAGACTGTTGTGGGTTCAATGAGGCCAATTGTATTCATGTGTGATGATGTTAGTCCCCATAGTAACCATTTCCTTGTAGTGAGACCTTACTGTATGAAATGAGCTATTGTAACTTTAGGATAATCACTGCCTCATGAAACATTACAACCACAAACCATTTTTTAATCATTTCTGTCAATTCTCAAGTGGTATCAAATGGTATCGACTGTTTAGGATATATAACTGAGCATGAGTATGGTCATCATATTTTTTCAGCATAATGTTCTAAGCCCTCATACACACTGAATGTTCAAAATTTGAATAGGCGCCTAACCAAAACACAATGTTTTTACAGATTTATGACTAGAAAAACCTGCGCGGAGCTGCATTTAAAATTAATCTTCCGGTTCCCAGCTTTCAGATGATGTATACCACTTCTATGTGACATCTACTGTTGACCTGCTGTCTCCCCCTGAAGATCCCCTTCCCCCCTAAAAAGACAAAAATAGGTCTCTAAGGGATAAAGTAGATATGAGAGTTGAGGTGACAGAAGTTTGTTACTGGTCAGTGGTTATGTTATGAGTAATATTGGTGCATTTTTTGACACTTTTTTTTTTTTAGTGTTCACTGTGAGTCCAACAGTGTTAAAGAAGTGCAATGCTAAATCAGTGGAGTACTCTTTTAACAGTAATGACGAGAGTAGACGTTTGAAGATTGAAGTGTGGCTTTCTGCTTTGTGGTCCTTTACTGCTTCTCTTCTTCAGCTTCTGAATCCTGTCTCCCTCCTCTAGGTGGACGAGAGGAAGGCTTCGCTGGCCAGTGGCTCTCAGGCAGCACCCCCTGGAATGGCAGAAGTTTCCGAGGAAGAGGACCTGCAGGCAGCGGAGGAGGTGAGCACTTTAAACAGTGAGTGCAATAAACATGGAAGGCAAAAATTACAAAAACAGAAAGTAGCAGCAAAAAGCATAGGGTGGGATGAGACAGACACCTACAAGCAGTGAAATTACAAATTTAATATATTATGAATTGAAAATATTTTTTGTAGTTACAAGTGTCTTCTTGACATGAACTACTACAACTACCATTTGTAGTTCCATTATCTTTATTGTGACTGTTATTGCCACTATTCATCACACCCCCAACTACCCCCCAGACACCACCTACCAAGAGCCTGGGTCTGTCCCAGGTTTCTTCCTAAAAGGGAGTTTTTCCTCACCACTGTCGCACTAGTTGCTTGCTCTGGTGGGAATTACTAGAACTGTTGGGTCCTTGTAAATTATAAAGTGTGGTCTAGACCTACTCTATCTGTAAAGTATCTCGAGATAACTTTTATGATTAAATACTATAAATAAAATTGAACTGGCATGCAAAACATGAACGTTGGGCGTGTGTGGCCATATTTGAGTAATAAGAATTCATAAAGTAACTAAAGAGTTAATAATCATAAGAAGGAGTAGTTACTTATCATAATAATAATAATCACATACCATGGTTTATAACTCAGTATATACAGTATGTGTAACTCCACAAATGACTAATTTGATTTATTACAAGTCTGTGAAAAAAACAGTTTATAGAAACTGTCCTGAAGGAAGGGAGAAAGGAAGGAGGGAGTAAAGTGAAAGAATGAAGAAAGGGAAAGAAGGAAGGAAGGAAGGACTAAAAAGTTGCATCCTTTGCTTCTTTTTAAAAATATCAACAGCTCCTCAAATCATGAGGCAAAGCACTCCACAGTCTAGGTGCCAGTAGACTCTGAACTCCTCGCCTTAATATTTGGTGGAATTGTGGTTGTTTTTTTCTATTTAGATGCGAATCAAAACCCTGATGACCAGCATGGCTGCCATGGCAAATGAAGAGGTGGGCAAAGCCTGTTTTCTGTCTCGTTTTCTTTCTTTTTATCTGTGAAAGTTTAGAAATTAATCACCACTTTACACCTCTCCTTATCTGGCCTCAAACCTCATGAAGCTCTTTCTCCCTACAACAATATGAATAACCGTTAGTTCCTTTTTCATGGCTTAATTTCGTACCATTGCTCTGTCTACAATATTGTTATTTGGTTCCATAAGCTGTCAAGGCTCTGTTCTTTTAACTTAATTTGTATGGTCTGGTAAGTGAATCTTTTTGTACCAACGCATTTACTCTTAACAAAACAACTAAATGGCTAAACCATATGTGAATTGTGCAATTATTTTTTTCTCTATTTTCCATGTGTAGGGGAAGCTAACCGCGAGTGCAGTGGGTCAGATAGTGGGACTGCAGTCTGAGGAGATCAAACAGATTGCATCTGAGTATGCTGAGAAGGTGAGCAACAATCAGTGATGATGATGATGATGTACCAGTTAGCTTGGTAAGATGAACATTATTATAAGCTTTTACAACACCTGTTTCTTTTAAAAAAAATAGTTTGAAGACACTGCTTTTGTCTCCTGTTGTGAAATTAAGATAATAATAATAAAGGAGAAGAGAGTCCTTATCCGAAAAGCCTTTTCTCTCATAAAGATGAAACACAAAACAATATAAAGCATAACATAAATCCCACACTTGTGTTGCGTATCTATCAGTCACTTATTCACATACCTTTTCCTCTTTTTTTTTAGCTCCAAATCTGTGACAATGGTAATTCTTGACAGCTTGACCAATGATTCAGTTCTGTCTCTTTCCATTTAAAAAGAATATCTGATCTCCTAAACACATCATTTACTAGCCCTCAAATAAAAGACAATCCCCAATTTCTGTGCTTTTTAAGACCCAAACCATAAAAATGGTAATAGTTTTGGCACCTTAAATCTGAATTATAATAATTGTAGTGTAAGGAAGAATTGAGACTGATCTCAACGAAACTAAGCACTTCGGGGAAAAAAACAAAAAACATTTTAAGAGCTTATTTTTTCTTAATTTTAAGTGTTTTTTGTTGCAACAGGTGAAGTGACAAATAACATAGAGAGGTATAAATCCAATATGTGTAGGTTGCTGCTTCAGACTTTTCAGACCGCTCACCTATTCAAGCAGCCTGTGATGGCCCAGCACTTGAAAACCTTCATGCTTTAGCATGCTCTTGTTCTAATAAAATGTATCTCCCGTATGTCCCTGCAGCAGTCGGAGCTCTCGTCAGAGGAGCGTTTGGAGCGCTACGGCCCACTGCAGAAACACCGCAGGGCGGTGGCCTCACTCACCAAACTGATCCAGCAGAAGACTAAACAACTAGAAGAGGTCAGCTGTTCACTGCAGTCCACTGTCCACTCCATTCACACCCAGGGTTTTTCCTGCATATTGGAATTTTTGAGGTTTCAGTCAGCCCTGAAGGACAACCAGTGCTAAAATGATAGGAATTGAGAAAAAATAGCAATCCAAATCTTTAAGTGTGTTTATCAGCAGTTTACTCTACAAAAAGCAGAACATAAATTCTCAGTGATTTTACCGGTAGTATTAATATTGTTTTTTAAGCAGTTTTCTTAATTGGGGCTTCATTTACTTAGGCATAATAGGCATTTTTGTTTATCAAATTGTCAGAAAAACAGATTTCTGTCAAATAAGGTAACACAGACTCATTGCCTTTACCATACCGAACATGCTTGCTGTTGTGTGTTGCTCCGAATTTTGTTGTACGCGGTATCAAACACTTAGTCCAACCAGAGCCACTGTGATCCTTAAGTGTAAAACCTATGCAGTAATCTTGCTGTGTGTGTGTGTGTGTGTGGTGTGTGTGTGTGTGTGTGGGTGTGTGTGTGGGTGTGTGTGTGTGTGTGTGTGTGTGTGTGTGTGTGTGTGTGTGTGTGTGTGTGTGTGTGTGTGTGTGTGTGTGTGTGTGGTGTGTGTGTGTGTGTGTGTGTGTGTACACCACACACATTGCTTAGCTTGTGTCGGTACTCCTGCCTGCTTCTCCATATTGGGGGCGTGTTGACTGGCAATTACTGTACATGTAGCTAATACACTGACTATGGAGAAGTATCTCATACAGCCCCACTTCAAAAAGCCAAACTATCTTTAGTGCTGAAACCGTTAAATGACTATAAAGCAGTGACCCAGGAAGGTGTCAAAACTATTGGTAACAAGAATTTATTTTGTCTGACAGCTACAAGCCAAGCATGCAGAGATGAAAACCGGCTGTGACGATGCCAAAAGAAATCTGATTGAGGTAAATCGAGGCTAGCCAACTGAGAGATTTGCCTATTTGTAAGCATCTGTTTGCTAGTATGATATTGGCAGACACATGGAACAATTGATACTACTTATTGTTAGTTGCTTTTGAAGCACTAAATGTCTCTGAATTATTTGTTGGACATTTAGGTACCTGCGTTTATTATGGATCTTGATTTTGTATTTTGAGATACACCTGGTAGCACATACCATCAGAGGTCACATCCCCTCTGCTGTTATAAAAAAAACAGGCCTTTGTCTATTTTCCCAGGCTACTGAGCATTCTGAGAAGCTGTTGAAAGAGCTGAAGTCTTTAGGCGAGATAGAGGAGCAGGCTGACAGCAGGTAAGTGGTGGAGAGTAATTTGACTTCTTTTTGTGATTTAATCTTCATGACACAATGAACCTCCCCCAGTGATTTGTGTCAGTCCTCAGTGAATAGTTCCTCCTTTAACCCCAAAAGCGGCCTGCTTGTTTTTTCATTACTTTAAGAACCTGGAACATCAGGAATTAAGTAATTATAAATACTTATATATTATTGAGTGTTGTTAAAAGGAAAGGTAATGTAACACAGTGGTAAACATGGCCCCTGTCCCAGCTTTTTTGGAAAGTGTTACCGGCATCAAATTCAAGATGACTGCATATTTGCAAAAAGACAACGTTTATCAGTTGGAACATTAAATATCTTGTCTTTGTAGTGTATTCCGTTAAATATATGATGGATGAAAAGAATTAGCAGCATTGTATTCTGTTTTTATTTACATTTTACACAACAACTTCATTGGAATTGGGGTTTGGAAGTGCCTTCTAATACAACAGTCTGATATAGGTCAGATGGTCCTTACACAAACCAGTGATTGACAGTAATTGTGCTTTAGCAGAACCCAGGAATGTGTTGCAAAAAAGCCAAAAATGTGTAATGCAAAACAAATCAATATGGAAACTTGAAACCAGCATGAAACCTATGATCTTTTGAGTAATAAAGTTTTGTTGTGTTGAACAGCTTGCTTGAGAAGCTGAGGGCTCTGGTGACAATGAACGAGAGCTTGAAGCAGCAGGAGCAGGAGTTCCGCACACACTGCAGAGTGAGTACCTAAACACATAAATGTGCTGTATTTATATAGCGCTTTTCTAGTCTTAACGACTACTCAAAGCGCTTTTACATAGTACAGGGAACATTCACCATTCACACTCATTCATACACTGTGGCCGAGGCTGCCGTACAAGGTGCCACCTGCTCAAATCAGATAAACATGTGTGACGCACACACACACACACACACACACAGAGACACACAGACACACAGACATAGGGATTCAACATTCAGTTGATGCTGCTGGCTGTTTTATACAGAACATACATCCTGCCCAACAGTAAATTAGTACTAATTTTCTCTTTAATGTGTGTCCAGGAGGAGATGGCCCGTCTGCAGCAGAACATCGAGGAGTTGAAGGCAGCATCAGGACAGGATACAGAGGAGGAGAAGGTACATATGTAGTTAGAATTATATTCTATATTGCCTATCCAATACATGTCTTATTTTAGCGTTGTCTTAGACACTATAAAACCCAACAGTAAAAACATTCATAAAGACTTCCTTCCCTAATAAACCTGTCTTCCTCACAGTTTGCTTAAAATGCACTTTTCTCCTCTTCTTTTCTTAGGAGAGGAACCAGCTGATAAACAAACAGTACACCTCCGACAGAGAGAAACTACAGAAGATTCGTTTGCTTATGGTGACTACTTCACATACTGTAACATAACCAAGATTAGATGTAAATGGAGTGATCTGTCTGGACTGAGGTCACAGCAGCAGATACAGATAACAATGAGACAAATTGAGAGTACTGAAAATAATCCAACAAATACACCGCCCATTCACGGTGTCTTTTACTGGTTTGTTTGTAGATTCGCAGATTAGGCTTGCTGGTTTTTATTAGTGCTTTAGTGCGTGTGTGTGCGTGTGTGTGTGTGTGTGTGTGCGCGCGCGCGCCAGTCACACGGAGATAATTTCTTGCAATTATTATGCAAAAGGTTTCTGTTTACAACAGTACATAATGCTTCTGCCCCGCTACATTTCAGAGGGAAGTATGGTATTTTTCTTTCGTTCCATGAACATCAGTTACTTATTGTACCTGCAGATTGAAATTCTATAAAAAAAAAAAACATATGACCACTTTAATCCACATTTATTGAATTGAAGGCTCTCCGGATTATTACAGTACCTTGATCAATGTTATACATGTGTGGCACATAAAATAAGCATTGGAATTTAAAACCCTCTCCCTTCTTTCTCTCTTTTCAGGCTCGGAAGAACCGTGAGATTGCCATCCTTCAAAGGAAGATCGATGAGGTGCCGAGCCGGGCTGAACTGACCCAGTACCAAAAGAGATTCATCGAACTCTACAGCCAAGGTGGGTTCCTCCACAAAATCTGGTCCAACCAGGGTTTGTGCTAAATGTTTCAAAAAAACAGAAACAAAGTGATTAAATCTTTGCTAATTATTCTGTGCCTTTCAGTTTCTGCAACACATAAAGAGACCAAGCAGTTCTTCACACTGTATAACACGTTAGATGACAAGAAGGTTTATCTGGAGAAAGAGGTAAGGAACCCCAGCGGCCAGTTCTTTGCATCACAGAAAATAGTTACCAATATTTTACCAAGTTCTTTTTGAATTTAGATTTGCCTGTAATTTTAGCACATCTGTCCAGTTATGATCCGACAAATACTGTATGTGTTCTTAATGTTAATAACAACAAAATGTGCTTTAATTTCTGTAGGTGAATCTGCTGAATTCCATTCACGACAACTTCCAACAGTAAGTATAACTACACGCGTGTGTTGTTTGTGTTTGATGTGATGGTATCAGGTGACTTTTGATGTTAGAGAGTGTCACTGTGCTCTTCTTCTTAGCTTTGTGTTGTTGAATACGATCTAAGCTGCTGTACTGTTGTCCAGGGCCATGTCGTCTTCAGCAACCAAGGAGCAGTTCCTCAGACAGATGGAGCAAATAGTGGAGGGAATCAAACAGAGTCGCATCAAGGTAGACCTCCGCTTGGTTCAACTTGGGATTTATTTAATTTATAAACTGGCTATTATTTCTCTGGTTATGATAACACTGTACTTACCAAGTTAAATGCTGAGATGTAGGAACATGATGACATTGCTGAACAGAACAGAGCGAGAAAACGAGCAGTCACACAATGCGACAGCTGTCGCAGCATAATAAAGCAAAATTATTCAGGCCAAGTTGTAACAGGCAACACAAGCTGCCGTTGCATTTATGTTCCTGCTCTTCTGCTTTTCCAGATGGAGAAGAAGAAGCAGGAAAACAAAATGAGGAGGGACCAGCTGAACGATGAGTACCTGGAGCTGCTTGACAAGCAGAGGCTTTACTTCAAAACTGTCAAGGACTTTAAAGAGGTGAGAAAAATTCAATTTTATTGTTAGTGTCAAATTATAACATATAAGTTACCAGAGAGAGAGAAATACATATAAATGACTCATAATAATTATAGCAGTGGATATAATGGATTGTCATGATGAACAGTGGCATTTTTAGTAACAACAAGGATATTAGAACATGACTAATAATAGCAGCAGTGCAGGGCGTAGCAAGGCGTTGAGCAAGACCACGGCAGCAGCTGCAAACACAATCCAGGTGCCATTGCAATCCGAGGAAATCTGTGAAGCGAGAAAGCACAACGACTCCAGGGAAGAAGCAAAGTTAGTAACATGGGACATGAATGCACACAGAAAAACAACGTATCAGCTTATCAGCTTGTGCTTCATTAGTTATAGATGAAAGACATGAGAGGTGTTGTTGTTTACAGGGAGGGACTGTTGGCAAGAATGTTTATAATGAAAGAAGAATGCAACCAATCAGTCAACATAGCTTATTGGTACCCTCATTGAAATAAATGGGGTCAACTTAATATGAAAACATCTCATTATAGCACAAACTGCTGCCTCCAAAATGATCATAAAGTTAGTATAACACCTGTCTAACATTACATGGTAGCAGGTAGTCTGTTGCAGACACTTGGAAACAGGAGTGTTTTATTAGTACATCAAAAAAATAGATAAATGTCTATAAATTATATAAATATGTGTATTGGCCAAGTGACCATAGAATTCATTAGTGGGCTAATATTACATTATTTTAAAAGCATCCCTAATTTGTTAACCTGAGATAAAGCCCCATACATGCCAGATGATGTTGATGTACAGTAATGATGAATTTATTTTTGTTTTGTCACTAGGAGTGTCGGAAGAACGAGATGCTGCTGTCCAAACTGAGAGCAAAAGGAGCCTCTTAGTCCTGGCATTACTCTTGGTTAGCAGTCTTTTTTTATTTAAATGAAATATATGATTATTATTACAGATTATGATTGGAGTATGATTTACCATTCCACATCATTTCTCTATGGGGCTACTACGGTTGTAAACCAACACTTGGGACTTGCATCTTAAACCCTGTGAGAGGAGTACTGGACATTACATTCCCACTGTGCTCTTTGTATGTGCCAAATCCAGCTGACTGAAAAACAGAATTGCCTTTAATTGGTCAATTCAAAAGAGGCTCTTAGGTTCTTTGCACATTTTTTGGCATAACCTTCGCCACAATGTTCACAAATGTTAACTGCCACTTTCTTAGAATCTAGTCAGCCCATTTCTTAAAAAGTGTGTATTTCTAAATGAACAATATGACAATGTGTTAATAATAATAATAATATATAATATCTGATAGGTTAAATCTAATCATAACTCGACTAACATTTATCTTTTTATAGCTGTATTAGGCAGATGCACTAGCCTTAAACGATCCATCCATGTCTCCATGTTGATCATAAAGTGGGGCTGCAACAGACGAGATACCCACTGTGTTTTTGCTGATCTTACGTTACAGGATTTTAAGGAACTTAAGTCCTTAATTTCATTATGACAAGTTATGTGTGAAGATTTCCAGTGCTGCTGTGCACATAACTCTTGTTATGTTCTTGTTAAGATCTTTGCCAATGATGTGGTTCTTATGTGCCTCTGAAATTTAAATTCACCTCATGTCTTAGATTTGCCTTTTGTCATCATCCAATGACTATGTACAACCATTATTTAATAAATAACAGGATTTAAATGCCTTTGGTGTTACTCACTGGAGATAGGTTGTTTTGTCAGACACTGTGTGCTGATTAAAAACGGCGTACTATCAGAAGTCACCAGGCTTTTGTCCGAAGTCACAAGATGAATCTGTGGAGGAAACATCCTGTGTATCACAAAGCATTTCAAATCTCTGTTGCAAATGTACAAGGCGGCCAAATAGACCACTGTTCCAACACATTGACCAGGATTACCAATCAACGACTCTCTAGTACAGACCTGGGCATCTTACGGCCCGCGGGCCACATCCGGCCCTTTGTGTGTCCCTGTCCAGTCCGCGTGTTGCCAATCATAAATTACAAAATAAATTTAAAATATATCTATGTCAAGTGTGCAATACAACGGTGCTGCTTTTGTTTTGAAAAGGGTTATTTGTGTTACTTCCATGTGGACGTATGCACGTTCGTGATTGTGAGTGAAGGTGAACAGCGACGAGTGATGCCCGGTTCCCCCCGAGATGTCCGCTCACGCTAAAAAAAGAAAAGTTGATGGTTGATGGTAAAACTGCACACCCAACTAGGACTTTTTACCAAACTTCACACCCCCAGAGATGCAGTTTCAATCTGCAATTCAATGAATGTTTTTTTTCTTATTTTAATTTCATTTTAATTTCACATAGCCTAATAAATATTTAAGGATTAAGAGTTTAAATAAAACCATCAAAAGCAATCTGCTTTTGTAAAAAGTTAAGTTAGGTTAAATGAAATTATTACCATTTATCTTACGGTATATCAAAATAATACTGAGCAAAATTTAATTGAAATATTGTCAATGTGGCCCTCCAGCAGTGCTCGGGTTGCTCATGCGGCCCTCGGCAAAAATTAATTGCCCACCCCTTCTCTAGTAGCTGCTTTGGAGCTTTCAGTTGTATCATATAATCCTTAAACGCCAAAAGAATAATCCTCAGATTTAGCATTGTACTGTACTCCGATAACAGCGTCAGACTCGAGATGGGCAGTTTAAAAAAACAGATCAAAATCGATGTAGACTAAGAGATATTGCCTTTTTTTTAATTTATTAAATGCATTATTCTTCCTTGTCAAAAGTGCCCAAATTGCCACCTCTGTTGGAGATTTGTGGGTGTTATGCTAATAGTGGCTAATGTAGCCTGGAACCTCTAGCCTGCAGCAGAGGAGGAACGGGGAGCTCTCTCTCCTCAGCCCCGACTGACTCAACCGACTTCACTTTTAATCAGACTTTACAAAGCTCCCTCTGGAGACACAAAATGCTTTATACAACTGATTTTACACATGCAAGAGTGCTCCCCAACACCTGGAAACACGTTTGATCAATGCATTTGTCACATTACATTATACAACCCATATGTCAGTTCCTTCAAACAGTGTAATAATAAATATAAAGTCTTTTAGTCATTTAGGATCCTAGTGAGCTGAGGGAAGAAGCTCCTACTAAACCTCTTGGCGCTGGCCTGGTACCAGGAAGAAAATGCTGTTGAATCTTTATTCTTGTAGTGCCTGGTATAAATATCCTTTGGGCAGGGTAGAGCACTGCTTATTTTGTCTTTAGACAAACAAACCATTCTCTGCAGGGCCTTGTGGGCCTGTTCGGTGCTGTTTCCACACCAGGCAGGTAGGCGGTGATGTTACCCATCAGGACGCTCTGAATGGTGCAGGAGTAGAAATCCCTCAGTGTTTAAGGGGAAGCTGTCCACCCTCTCCACACAGGACCCGTTGATATTAAGGGGGGCATAGTCCCTTCTCCACTATTAACTAAATCCCAAATCGCCCTGCTGGTCTTGGTTGCCTTCCAGTTTAGAGCCTGTAGAAGGTCTCCAGCACACTAAGTGAGGAATAAAACGTCCATGTAGTAATACACATGAATAAATGTATAAATAAAGTGTTAATTACTTATGTACAGGATCTCACAGCCAGTTAAAAAGTAATTAGTTACAGTTACTAGTTACGTCTTCCAAAAAGTAACTAAATTAGATACTCTGTTACAAATTATAAAAGTTACTTCAGAAAGTTACTGATGCGTTACTTTCAAGTAAATTTTCAAGTAGATGTGACCGGGGGGGTCACATCTTTTAAAGGAACTTAAAATACATGTGCAGTTTCAATTATTTATGATAAATCTGAATATTGTATATACTGAATATATACATTATTAACAGAAACAATGTACACACATCTAAACATCTTAAAGTGAGACTAGCCTCCAAACAGAGGCCATGCATGTAGATATTATGTCTAGTGGATCGATACAAATAACAACATAGAGGTTTTGGAACTTTTGATATTTATTGCCCCTCAACAGGCCACAACTGGGCAAAATAAAATAATGCTTGTTAAGCACTATAGCAAAAATAAATAACAAATATATACACTGTTTGTAGTGCAAGTAGCGTAAGTGGCCTGATGTTGATAGTGTGTGTGGGTGGGTGATAGAGTGATGACAATTAGCTTATGACTCTAGAGTCATAGTGAAAGAAACAAAGTGCCCCCAGCCCCCTACTCTAAAAATACACAAACATTATACATGTAAAGAGAATAAATAGTAAAATGTATTTACAGTATTGCAGTCACATTATTATTGCATGGTTTATCAGTCCTGGTGTGTGTTTGTGTATATGTGTGTTCTGTTCACACCATATTCGTAACTCAGATAGATAGAGATATGGTTGAAAATTGCCAAATTGTCCCTTTAAACTTAGCTTCTATGATGTGTTTTTTTAACACTTTAAAACTATGTTAACGTCAAATTAAGAAATACAACATTTCCTGTGGCCACTGTTTAGCAAAAGTTACAAAATCTTGCTTTAAGGACTTCTCGTAGTCTGGCTCGAGAGCTCCGCATTGCTGCCCACAGATCCCATTTGTTTACAAGTTTAAATCGAGTTGAATGATGTGAAACAAAATACCAATTCAGTGTATTTATTAGGTTAGAATTCTTGTTGTCTGCCCGTGTTGGCTTAGAAGTTGAGAATTATCAATCAAAAGCTGCAGAACAGATACTAAACAGACCTTTGCTTGTAATCTACATCAGGTTTACGAATGCATACTACAAATTAACACCATACACACATTATATAGACGCATGTGGCCCTCTCCTCTTTCAACATGACAATGCTCCTGTGCACAAAGCCAGCTCTATATATGATGTTCCCAGTTTGGTGTGGAAGACACAGAGTCCTGACCCCATCCAATAACTTTAAGATGAACTGGAAGATCTCTGAACTTGTAATTGTTTGTGTATCATGAGTGTGTTCTCCTGCTCCCACTATCAGCTCAGCTCACTCTCCAATCAGAGCGATTGTGATACTGAACAGACAGTTTGCATGTCTCTCAGCCGTCAGAGGCCTGATTGGGCGACATGAAAACATATTGATGTACAGTATATGCAGGCTACGACCAAACAATAACGTGCCAAAGTTTACATCACTGTACTTCACCCCTTCTTTAAGTGGTTAAAGTACTATTCTGTGAACTGGAACAGTTAACACTTAAGAAGTTTTGGTTGTCAGAATACAACAAGCTGCTTTCTGTAGCAGCTTCAAAGAACATCACGTTCAGGCTGTTGTTGGTAGGATTACTCATATGTCACTGATAATGATGTTGTACAGTTGAGTATGTCATGGTGTCACTGTCAGTCAGGGCTTCAGTGTAGAAAGAGGCGTTGAAGAGATAAAAGCAGAAAGTATGTGTAGAGGGGATGAGCAGAGAAGGCAGTGGAGCTCAAGTGTTTTCAGAGTTCAACAGAAGAAGAGCAAGAGGAGGCCTAACCTGGGCCTGCTGGACAGACAAATTCACTGGACCCAGGACTGTGGCCCTTTGTTATTGGACATGACACCATCGCTTAATCCGCTGGCAGGTGTTTGATGTGTTCCACTATGAATGTTTCCTTGCTGCTGCTGCCTGGCTTCCAGTTGCTCCTGATGTTCAGTGTGGGAGCAAAGAAACAAGAACCAGTGCTTTCCCGTGAGGACCAGGGCACTCGCCTCCGAGACCTCTGGAAGCTGCACATGAGGGACACCCTGCTGAAAGGAAAAGGTAAGCAAACATCTGGGAAACACTTTTACTTTACTTTTACTTTGCTTTCAGAATGGAAACCATCATGTAACAGAAGTTGTCTTGATTTAGGCATTTACCCCAGATGTTTCTTGTCTTTGAATAACCTAAAATGTCCTATCAGGAAAATCCCAGGTTTGAATAATAACATTGATTGTGGCTGCATTCCATTTAGGTATGTGAGCTCCAGCTCTGCTATTGGCCTTTTCACATTAAGCGTTTTCTCATGGCCTTTTTGCTTTCCCGGCTAATGCAAGTCAAAGTTTCTGCTTTAAAAAAATGGCCGGTTGTGTACCAAAGCACAAGGATACTGTGGAAATGAAGCATGCACATGCTTACTGGGATGCAAAGCATCAGTATTACCGTGTTGGACAACGTTGTTGACTGAGAGTACTCAAAGCACGGTTGCTGCCCTCAGGGGTCAAGACAATACATGAGATGTGGTCACATCTCAAACTGTTCTGAACCATTCATACATTTAGCTATGACACGAAAAGCACTGTAATTTGTATGTGTTCCACATTTATTTCTGTATCTGTCGTTGTCCTTTTGTCGGCTAAATTTCACTGCACAACCTCACCTTTTCTTGGGCAAAATCTTACTGAAAAGGCAGCTAAACTTAACTTCATGTGACTGGCTGGAAGTCGTTATCATTTCATAGGGTATATCGTAGAGTATTTGTGTCTTGGTGTATTTCTGGTGTTATCTACATGTGACTACCAGGGAATATTCCTCTGTCACCACAGGCGTGTCCAGGGAGTGGCCTGGGTTGGCACGGGCCCCTGAGATCTGATCCTAAACTATGATTGGCTATCTGCCCAGTCAGAGGCAGGACCGTAGGCTTATTTATTTTAATGTTGTAATTAAGGACCTAAAGAATAAAGAATGGAAGCTTTATATTACATTTGCATGGTGCCACTGTTGTTACGTTTGGTAGGTCTGTTTTATTTTAAAATACAAATTCAATCACTGAAATAAAAGAAACTGTAGAATACTGTAATGTTAACATTAAGAGATCTGCGGAACCACCATCATCCATCAATATCTAGAAACTAGACGATCTAAGGAATCCAGTGGCACCAACCAGGACATCTAGCAAATTCTTTAGGCAAATTTGCAGAGGGAAGAACTAGCAGGGCCGTTTTAATGGTTAAATTATGCACCAAGTCTCTGTAACAAATTGTTAGACGTTATGAGACATAATATGGCCATCATAAACTTCCATCATAATGTTCTAAGGCCCTCCTACACACCATTTGAACAAGCACCTAACAATACACAATGTTAACAACAGATTTATGACTAGAAAAACCCATGCTGAGCTGCATCTCAAATCAATCTTCAGATTCCCAGTTTTTAGATGATGAATGTATATATAAAAGTTTTTATGTAACATCTTCTGTTGACCTGCTATCACAGGAGGAGTGATTATAATAATATGACATCTGTGTGTTGTACATAGATGGATTTCAAGCTGCACTTTTGCACAGTTGATGGGAATTCCCTCAGAATAAGTTTGTGCACACACTGAAAGATTCTTCCCACATATTTTCTGTATTTATTACATAACAAATACAGACTCTTTGTTAAAAGAGAATCAACCTTTTTTTGTTTTTTTGTCTGGATGAAATTCCTACAATCCAGTAAGATAATAGTGTCATCTTTTCCAAAACAACTATTGTCTCTTTCTTATGCAGGTTCATGTCCTCCTCCAATCAGAGAAGGGGCCAAACAGCTGTTGCTCTACTGCCGAGTTGGGATTGGCTACCATCTCCAGATTCTACCCAGTGGCTCTATAGGAGGCGTCCACAAACCCACTGAGCATTGTGAGTTCAGTACGCCAAGACCACTTTTTAATGCTTTTTAAACCTGAATTGTTTTCATTCTGTATATTTATTGGTTTGCAATCTTTTTTACTTGAGATACGGACATTATTTTAGACCCAGTTTTAATGTAAAAACTCTTGGGTGCATTCTTGGGGCGTATCACAGATATCTCCAAGTCTTTAAGCATTGCTTTATCCTGCATTTCTCCATCTCCTTGAGGTTGGCTGAAGGTGTTTGCTATGAAACAAGGAGTGGTGGGAATCAGAGGAGTCAAGAGTGGCTTGTACCTCTGTATGAGTGGAGAAGGACTAGCATATGGAACGGTATGTAGCGCACTACACAGCTCACATGGGTAATACATTCAGATTGGGGTCAAGCAGTGTTAAATAAGAATGCTTTTGTGATAGATTTTCCTTACTATGTTCAGGGCTGCATTCTGGAACCGAAACACAGTCATATAATAGGAAATGTCTGCTTGACTGTCTTTTCCAGGAGTATTTTTCTGACGATTGCCTGTTAAAGGAGAACCTGGAAGAGAATCACTACACAACCTATTCCTCTCTGTCTCACCCAGGCATCTATCTGGCTCTTTCCCACAAGGGAGAGCTCAGAAAGGGCAACACTGTGGGCCGCCACCAGTCCTACACCCACTTTCTACCTCGGAGGACACCATGAACAGGGTCCACTATCAACCAACTACTTCAGAATTGGGGCCAAATTAGGAATATTTGGTGGCTTGCATTACATCTCCAGCTTGTGAGAAAAGCAACAGACCATAAATTGGCCCCAAACTGCAACTGGGCCTAAGAATGCAAAATGAAAAAAACTACAACCAGAACCACTTCCAAGAGACACAATTGGTAGGATTCTTTGGAGCGTAACCAACTGTAAGTAAGGACAGTGAACTATAAGCTGAAATGCTTCGTCCCACTCAGCCACTCCACCTGCAACTACTTATCCTGCTCAAAAGACCTGACTGAGTCTGAGGATCAATCAACAAACAATGGCTGCTTGTGGTGTTAATGGTGTTGGCATCAACTACTATTAAACACTTGAAATGATACAATAATAATGCATATGCGGTTACCACTGAGCATGAGCTGGCTAACATGCAGGATTATTCTTCTGATATTTTCAAAATTGCACATGCATGGTTAATAACTGAATGCATTCAGACTAGCTGATTGTTTCAGTCCTTTAAGCTGCACTCAATTTATGTATTTATTTATGTTTCAAAGGGAAAATGCATAAACAGTTTGTTTTATTATTGTTATTCATGAATTACTTCCACATTGGAAGCAGATAAGTGCGACGAGCATAGGGAACCAGCCAAAAGAGAGTGGATGTAGTGACAATTAGAATTGAAAGTATTTTAGAAGTATTGGTGGATGACCAGATGGAATAGACTTCATCTTTATGTTTTAACCATATTAAAAAAAAGAAAAAAAAATCCCTTTAAAAATGTAAATATTATGTAAAGACATTTTTATTTTGTACCTTTTTGATGTTTTGTCAGGTAGCTTTATTTATTGCTGTTCAGAAAAAATCCATTGATAATTAAAATACATATATTTTATAATCATATTCTGTTGAAGTAGTTTGTTGGATTGGCTTTTTAGATATACAAACTTCCCAAAATATTACAGGCAATGGGGGAGGGGATTGATGTGAAGCTTCATGTGAGTACAATACAAGGTTATTATAGTTTACTAGAACTAGATTAAAAACTAAAAGTAGGTATAAAAGAACTATTCGCAGAAAGCAGGTGGACAGTGAAGCCACTGGACGGTGTCCAGGCAGTGCCCAGCAGCTTTCTCCCCCTCCCTCCTGCCTCCCCACACACACTCCCAGGACAATTTAGGGTCACACAAGTATGTAACCCTACCCACAGAGTGGGAGGTGTACGGCCACTCGATCCCCATTCCGAGTGGCAGAACTCACCTGCTCAGGTGTCTCATAGAACCAAAGTGTAGGCACAGCAGGAGGGCTGCCATTAGGACAGAGAGAGGGGGAAAGAAAAAGGGGAAAAACAAGAGACAAGAAACTAACAAAGAGAGAGGGATATTGGGAGGACATGGTCTTAGAAAAAGCGTATTGAGTGTGGACTATGGCATGATGACGAAAAGCTTCGTGAAGACCAGTACGTTGGACATAACCCAGGGATAGAACTCAAGCAGGCTTTTTCTTGAGGATTCCTGTTGTTTTTCCCTTTTCCTCATCATCTCTTCTTCGCTTACTTCCATTCTCTTTGTCTTTCCTCCATTAATGTCCTCTCCATCCATCCGTTTCTCATCCCATTTTTTGCAGATCCCGCTGCCAACACTGCTGCTGCTGACACAGCAACTCAGCCAACAGTAAGTGGACAAAATATAGTCAATAAATAATAAATAATTGGTGCTGGAACCATTTAGTTGAAAGACAAAAAATTCTTTGTATTAGATAATTTTGAATTGATTGAATATTTTGGGGGTTGGAGCAGTTGGTTGGAAAAAAACGAGACATTTGAGAACAGCTTGAGAAAATTTGGATGTGCACTTTCTTTTTATTTATTTAACATAGGCTACAGCGAATAAAATCACACATAAGAAGATGGCTAGATGTTACAATTATATGGGGTTACTACTAATCATATACACTCTGTCATCTACTGCATGGATTAACATGGGAGGGATCATTAATGACTGCACTTCCCAGAGCTGGGATGCGTTCAGGCATCCACTAGAAAGTTGCATTGGCACACCCAGTGAACAACGGTCTGTATACTAAAAACATAGGCTACGTGTTATATAATTCTTTACTTAAATAAAGAATAGATGTTTATACAAAATAAATTACCTTTACCATTATGAGGTACCTCCCCCCGCCGTGGGTGTACAATTGCGTACCAGCTACAAAGAATTGGTATAACAACTGGTAGCATCCAGACTTTTAAAAGCTTTGAGATCAGCACTAGTGTATGGGGATACCCCGTTTACCACATAGCGGTACAGATCGTGTGGGCTGAAGACGGCCAGACTCTGTGATTTAGTGAGGTCCGTGAAAACGGAGGGAGGAAAGAAGAAGGTAAGGGTTGGTGTCCAATCCTGTAATCTTGTGAGCACCTACCACATGCCTTACCTCAACCGATAATGGCACGACAACTTGTTTTTCAATAGAAGAAGCCATAAAGAAAAATATAGTATTATTATTACAGTTTATTTAGTGTTATTCATTTTAAACTAATGAAACTTGCCGCTCATCTACTACACTGTTTAGCTTGTGCTTCCAGGGATTCTGTCGTCCGTCATGGCGTCGTCACGTGGTCGTGGTCACGTGTTTGCAAAGGGTGAATATAAACCCCTGCTATCATACATAAGCAACGTTTGGCCACCTAAGTCATGCTAACCACTTGGTCATTAGGCAAAGAAGTCTTCCTGCGGCAGGGAGTAAAGGAGAGGGACCAACCAATCCGCTGCTAACTAGCTAACTAGCGATTGGCTGACTAGCTAGTTTGCTAATTCCACCATGCATTCATGCGTCACTGATAATAAACTGAACAATGTTGTCACTCGTCTAGTTGTCTCGCATTGCCAGACTTATCTCCACAGCGCTGCGGTTGGCTAGTCCACACAACATATACCTGGACAGGAGGATAAACAGTCGTGGGTTGTTTGCTTTCAAAATAAATAAATCACATCGTCTTGGGCGGCACTAAGCTCCAGACGCTTCAGATGGCCAGAGTTGTAAACTGCTGTGTCAAATCTCCCAGCTGCCTGAATTGTTCACATGCTACGATTGGCTAGGCGTCCATGCTCACGCAAGGTAATGGAACCCGATTCGTTCTGTCCCCTGACCAATCAGTTATCCTAACCTTAACTACTCAAGGTTAATGCCTAAGCTTAACCAATTAAGCTGATTTGTAGGGTGGGTCTTGCCTAGAACTGCAGTGGAATCCATAAAAAGATTATAAATAAAGGGTCCAGTTTCCACTGTTTTTCAAGGGACCATTAGCATTAAGCGTGTACTTGAATTGACTGTCAATACTACGGTACTTTGTTGCGTGACGTATTTCCCGAGAGGCTGCCTTATATATATTATATTTTATTATATATTTTGCTAGCACATTTGTTTCAGGGTCTAATAAAGGTGCTGGAGATCTTAAAGCTCAAATGGGCACTGAAAAACCTGATCTTATTACATTTAAAAGCTTTTAAGTGATATTTAGTTGAAGCTGGATTTTGAAGATGACACAGAATAGGTCAAATAGATTATTTCATATTTGTTTATTTATTTGAAAAGAGAACTATTATTTTGTTTCAGGTTGTTACGGATTATTTTTAATTACATAAGTCAGTTATTACATATGTTTATTAACCTCTGAGATGTCTGAATTTGTGTCTCGAGGCCGGCCGAGTGTCCTCTTTTGTGGAAATCAAAATATGGTCACCGTACATTAAACAATGTTGTAATATGCTGTTAATGTTACTCACAAAGCATTGGCATGAGCTACTTGTCACCGTAGCAGTAATGTGAAGCCGGATCAATCGACATTGAAATATCATATCAATAAATTAGGTCTCTGCTGTTTGACTGTGTTGCGAAGTGGCATGTAATGAAAAAGGATGCTGTGTGGCAGGAAAAGCTGTATTACGGTTACTAAGTATAATTCTTTGACATTGTATGATATCATTAAGTGTATCCTGTGTTTTGAAAGAAGTTAGAGTAACTAGTAACCTCTAGTCATGTTTCCCTGGCCACCTGTGCAGAATACAGGGTTGCGGCAGAGACATTTGGTGTCACCGAGACACCTGTTCACCGATGTGTATGTGTGCTCAGACTTGCTATTCAAGTTGTTGACACAATTCATCAATTAACCCGACGTGGCTGAGGTACAGGCAATAGCGTCAGATGCCACAAGTGTACAATGCACTGGATGGGACCCATTTCCCGATCTTTCCCCCATCTGAAGGATACTGGGGACTATAGTCATGTGAGACATGTTCACTACATCACAACTTATTCAACAAAGCTGTTTCCATCTCCTATTTTGCGCATTAAGGTTTTTTCAGAAAAGGCAAAAACCACTTCAAGCGAGTGCAAAAACCTTTTCTATCAACATTTTCTAATGCGAAACTTCAAAATGCACATAAAAATACATTGATGGGAACATGACTACTGACAGGCGGCCAAACAAAATGTCCCGTGTCAGTGAAATAAAATTACAGATTTCTCTGGGTTTGGACAGTGTTGGAAACATTTGGGATAATGTACCCAACTCAACAATTTATGTGATATAGGAATAGTCGTTATTAGACAAAATACCATTCTGAAGAAAAATCTTGTTTAGCAGCTAGCAGTATCAAATCAGAATTTCCTTCAGGATAATAAAGTTAAAATTGAAGAACAACTAACAAATCCCAACATGGGGAGCCACAACCTTTCCAGGCATAGAGTCTCATGATTTAAGATACTAAAACATGTAAAATCATACAGTCTGATATTGTAGCTTGCACTGTTAACAATTCTCATAACAACCAGAGCACAGCAAAAACACCTTCCTTATTACTGGGTTAAACACGATGGTTAAACCAAGACACTGCAGTATTTGCGCTGGAAGTACAAATCAACCTAACAGTCATACATTTGATCCCAAATGCATCTTCAAAATGTTGGATAAAGTCTTAATAGTTGTGTCTCTGCTATCACAATTTGCTCAGTAGATTCTTCTTTTTTTAATTAAATTCTCAGTCGTCATACTGATAATTTATTTTTCTATTGCCCCCATTTAGGAACTTAAGACAGAGGCACCTGAGCAGTCGGACACCCCCAGTATAGAGGTGGTTTCAGTGACGGAGGAAGACCTCCCCACTGTTGAGACCCCCAACACACTGAACGTCAGCCCCCTGGGCGACTTTGCTACTTACTCTGAATTGGAAAACGGATCTGCCAATCTCGAAGAGCCCCAACATCTGGCTGCACCCAGCGCGACCATGCCAATCACCAAGGTGCAGCCATTTATGCACGGTGAGACCTGGTGATGTTCTTAATGCTACAGCATGCAACAATGGATGTTGACATTACTGCAGACAGGTAGAAATACAGTAAGATCTGCATGGAATTTAAGATGTGTGCTGCCAGAAATACTTACTTGAGCACCAAATGTGGATTAATCTGCAGATGAAAATAGTCCCAAACAAATCTGCTATTTCCTCATGTTTGAGTAACGTTTTTTTTAAACTACAGTGACCAGCTGTTTGAGGAAATTCCTGAGCATTTTTAGAAAATGAAAACATCTAAAGTATTTGTGACTTGTCTTTTAAGCATTGCTGTTATCGGTTCCATCATTTACACTTTCAAAATGACAGAAAACTAAAAAATGGCATCTGCAAAAGTGAAGGCACACTGCAGAGTTTCTAGCATGCACCGCCCCCTTTGGAAAGCTGAGACCTGACAGTATCATGGATTGTTCTCAATCATCGTCTGGAAAGACCAGGTGATGTCAATCTTAAGGTTTTAAATGCCCAGACTCATCTGACCTCGCCCCAACAATCAGCACCATGGCTTCTTCTTAGCCGTTGTCTAGAAAACTGACACTGAAAATAGTTGACGCTCACAAAGCAGGAGAAGGCTAGAAGAAGATAGCAGATGCCAATATCCAATGTTCTGAATGTAATTAAGAAATGGCCGTCATCAGGAAAAGGGGAAGTTAAAGCAAGATCTGGAAGACCAAGAAAAATATTAGACAGAACAGCTCGCAGGATTGTGAGAAAAGCAAGTCCAAACCCACATTTGACTGCACAATCCATCTAGAAAGACCTGGAGACACTGGAGTTGGTACACCATTCCACTATAAAGAGATACTTGTACAGATATGGTCTTCATGGAAGAGTCATCAGAAGAAAACCTCTTCTACGTCCTCACCACAAAAATCAGCATTAGTTTGCAAATGAACATATAGACAAGCCTGATGCATTGTGGAAACAAGTTCTGTGGACCGATGAGGTCAAAGTAGAACTTTTGGTCGGAATAAGCAAAGGTACGTTTGGAGAAGAAAGGGCACAGAATTTAATGAAAAGAACCTCTTTTCAACTGTTAAGCATGGGGGGGGGGGGGATCAATCATGCTTTGGGGTTGTATTGCAGCCATTGGCACAGGGAACATTTCACGAGTAGAAGGAAAAATGGAATCAATAAAAGTTCAGCAAAATTTGGACGCTAACTTGATGCCATCTGTCAAAAAGCTGAAGTTAAAGAGAAGATGGTTTTTACAAATGGATAATGATCCTAAACACCTCAAAATCCACGGTGGATTATCTCAAGAGGCATAAACTGAACATTTTGCCATGGCCTTCACAATCTCCTAACCTCAACATAAATGAAAATCTATGGATAGATCTTAAAAGAGCAGTGCGTGACAGACAGCTCAGAAATCTCAAAGAACTAGAAGACTTTTGGAAGGAAGAATGGGCGAAGATATTACAAGGTATTAACTCTGCAGGGTGCCCAAACATTTGCAGACGCCATTTTTTTGTCTTCTGTTATTTTGAAAGTGTAAATGACGTAAATAAATCTAACTTTTTGTGACACGAATTTCTAATCTTTCATTTGATGCCTTTTGGAGATTTTTCCATCTTTTCTTGGCTTCTTTATGCACATTAATGCAAATTTTTATCGGGGGTACCCAAACTTTTAAACCCCACTGTAGAGTGCTACAGATCAAGAAGGGACCAAGAGGTTACAGCACTGAGGTCCTCACAGATCCTATCACTCTGATTTTGAACACTACATTTCATATTTGTATTTATAAATTATAGAAATCACACATATAATTTCAGCTTTTTTTCTGAAGAAATTTCCTCTTGCTGTGTGAACTGCTGGCAGCTCATGTTGTATGGTATTTAAACAGTGTAGATGTTCATAAACTATTTTTCCTCAATAGAGGATGACTTGGAGAAAAGCTGGAAGAACAGAGTGCTGGCCCACCGCTTGGAGCTGCTGATCGCTTTGTGCCTCATCGTGGTGGTCTCTCTCGTTCTCGGCATCGGCCTTGGAGGTGAGGATCTCAGTGCTGTGTGAACTTTGTTCATTTGGCTTTAATGGAGCCACTGTAGCATGGACTGCCTTTGCTCCATCAATATTTGATGTGGTCCTGTTATACAATATAGGTCCCTCCCACACAGTGCAGTCAGAATGCATGAGCTCACTGACACATTGTCTTCCACTTCCAGTCGTAATGTGATTGTCAGTTAAGTCATTGTCAGATAAAGAAAGACCCCATGTGGTGTCACATTCTTTGAAGTCCATAACTGGTGGATGTCTCAGCAGACATTTTATATTTTTTTCTTCTCATACACTCTTGGACCTGCACTGCCGCTAATACTTTCATCTATGAAGTTGGATCACCATCACATGTCAAGAGATAAATTTAAAAGGTTGAAAGTGAAAATATTGTTTCAAAACTGGATTCAACTGGAAACATAAGATTCAAACATTGGTTATTACATTTTGAAATTCTGAAATAATCTTTCTCAATGTTTGCAGTGCAATGTATTCATGTTTAACACAATCCTTTGGAAGATTCGATTACATTTTTTTAATTTATGAGATTCAACACATTTAGGAGATTCAAATATGCTCTTTCAGCTTTGCATTTGGGGATTTCTGACAGGGTTTAGCTGGAGAAACGACATGACACAAGTCAGTGCTTCAAGATTTCAAAATGTCCTTTCAACCTTCAAAATCTTAGTTTTAATGTTTTGATATGTGACAATAATCTAAGATCATATGCTTCCTGTTTTGAAATGTTTCGGCTTCAGTTTGGTGGCTTTAATAATGAACCCATAATGATTCCACTGTTAGGCATAAAGACCTGTTATGCAACAGAAAAATGGTCAATATTAAAGAGGAACTCAACTCTATTTTTGCACTGTACACATATCATTGGGATATTTGGGATCATTGGATTGGGATATTACCTCACTATGGATTATTTATTTCCAGCAATACACATGTTGTTGATATTATACTATTGTGAGTAATTTATTTCTTTGACACATGATCTACCATAGCGACAAGGAAATATCTGTGAGATATGTAAGAGTGGAACTAATCAAAACCCTCTAAGAGGGTCCGACTCAGTGAGAATATTGTGACTAATAATATTAAAAGCAGAACGTGTATGTAACAGAGCTGGAACAGAGACCTCGTTGGCAGGGCTGCTAAACCTGGGATCACTCGAGTCTCAGTGCTGTGTTTAGTCAGAATAAAATCCTATCACCAAATCTTATTTTGTTTGTTGCTTCTGCTGTTGTGTTTCCTGAAATGTTGTATATGTTGTAGTGTTTTGTGAAATGTTGTAGTGTTTTGTGAAATCCTTTCATGTTTTGACTTTCAGGGCCACCGTATATAAGCCTGTTTGAGATGGGCATATTATTTATGCATGAAACCATACCAAAAAAATCAAAGGAAAATGTTTTTAACTTGTAGTCGTAGAGTTACTGACCAAGCATATTGAGCTTAAGTTAATAACATCTTTTCAAAATATGGAAGAAATACTGTAGTTTTCCTTAATTCTTCTTTAACCTGTATCACAAAGCAAGTTCAACCTATACTGTCTTTCTGAGACTAACATTGGTGACCCTGGAGAACTGGTATCATGAAGCTGGTTATCAATTGGCCCAGGTAACTCTGGGTTTGTTAGTCCAGTTGTAACCGTGGTCATGTGACAAAGGAGTTGTTAAATACAAGTGATATTATCAAATTATTGACATTAAATTAAATTAAACTGGGATACCCACAGCGAAATATGGGTAAAGCGGGAGCAAAGAATGATATTCACCGAGGTGAAATGTATAGATGTTTTTTCTCCTGATCTGATTGGTTTGCAGCATAGGTTACCAAACTCGGGTGAAGTGAGCCAGCTTTGCGATACCATAAAACCTAAAAGCCTAAAGTAGCCACTCATCTCACTTTGTAATACTGGCCCCTGGAGAGGTTGACCTCATGTACTGTAAATGTTCTCATATTCTAGTCTTAACGATGCTTTTACATAGCACAGGAACTATTCACCATTCACTCACATTCTTACGCTGTGGCCGAGGCTGCCGTACAAGGTGTCACCTGCTCATCAGATACACACTCACTCAACATTTACACTCTGAAGGCGCAGCAGGGCAACTCACTCACTCAGCCGTGGCGTAGCACAACATTCTGGGCCCTGTAGAAAGGCATTCTCTATGGGACCCTTATTACGTCCACAGCTATTCTTTCTATCATCTTTTTGTGTTCAGTCCCCTTTCCACCCCTAGTACAACATCCCTGATGGGAAGTCACAGTGTAATTCTTGATGCTACTACCGGACAGAGCCAAAGTAAAAACCAGTGTAGACTCTAGAGCATATTTAAAACTATTGTGGACCTATTACGCTGAAAAACTTCATAGCAATTTTTAAAATTTTGGCAATGTCGGTCTGCATGCCAGTCCACCAATTTGATCTGCACCGAGATATGTTGGATATTTTGCCATGACACTTAGTGTGACATTTTGTTTGTGTGTGTGTGTGTGTGTGTGTGTGTGTGTTCGTTCCTACAGTGGGTTTAAGCTGTGTGGGGAAGTTTCGTTGTGGTTCATCCCCTAAATGCATCAGGCCCTTGTCTCAGTGTGATGGAGAGGTGCACTGTGACAACGGAGAGGACGAGCTGGGCTGTGGTGAGAGTGAGACACACACATAAACACTTGCATACATAGTCATAGATCAGTCAGTCAGCTAAAGGGCCGATAAAAATGTATCTAAAATAGTATATTTAACTGATGACATAATACAAGCATGTGCCAGCTGCACACATATCAGTATCATGTCTCAATGAAAACCTGCAGCATTTCAATGTGTTACATACTGGATAAAATTATATTGGCCTATATACCAACACTCTGTCTGGTATTAAAATTCTGATATCTATGTGATGATTAATATTATTTTGTCAAATTTATACACCAATTTCTGGCCAATGTTTTTGGAAAGCCTTTATTTCCTGCATTGAGGAGTAAATCTCTACATATGGGCGCCCGCTCTACCAACTGTGCTATCCGGGCGCCCTATACACCAATTTCTAGTGTACTTTTAGTTTAAAATAAAAAGCAACATTGTAACAAACATAAGACAATTAGGTACCAATGGATAAATGGTCAAATATACAGTATATATATTTGTAAATTGACTTAGTAGTGTCAGCTTGTAAAAAGTTACTAAATGCTTTCTTTTGTTTTTTTAAAGCATGAATACATTTTTTTCATCTACATTGAACTGAACACTCAAAAAAGTACCTGCTCAAAATACAAAAGAAAACAGCACCAGTGACTAAACTGCAAACACTAGAAATGAAACTAAATCTAATTTAACCAACAGAAAATGTAGTTGAACATGGCCAACTAACGTTAGCTTTCTTCTTGCTTTACCCACGACCTACGGAGGTAATCGCCGACTGTCGCTCACTAGATGAGCATCTGTATGCTTGTTTGCCAATCTTTTTGGTGGATTTAACGTTATGTAATCACTTACAGTTTGTCCCGCTGGCTGCCACCACGTTAATTATTACCCTTGGCTGCAAACCGGTAACAGGTTTATTGTACATCATTTAATGCTACAGTTTTATTAATGTTACACTGGGTTTGAGAGTCCGGGGGATGTTTTCATTTACAGCAGTTTTCAGTCTGTCGTTAGTTTTTGACCTTTCTGCCAACCTCTATATAGTCTATATCGACGACGGTTTATTTACGGAGGTTCCGCTGGATGTCACTTCCCTTCTGCTTTCTTTGTGTTGGCATTCTTACGGAAGAGAATTAGGGTCACTGGTGAAACATTTATTGAGTTTGGACTTTATTCTCAGAATTCTGAGATTAAAGTCAGAATTCTGAGATTAAAGTCAGAATTCTGAGTTTAAAGTCAGAATTCTGGGATTAATGTCAGATTTCTGATAATAAAGTCAGATTTCTGAGATAAAGTCAGAATTCTAAGATTAAAGTCAGAATTCGGACTTTAAACTCAGAATTATGAGAAAATAGTCAGAACTCAAATACATTTTCACCAGTGGCCCTAATCCTCTTCTGTACGGTCAATTCGGTCGATCATATTTATCTTTATATTGAATCAAATTCTTATTACGCACTCAACATTAATTTTAATTACAAAGCTCACATCCCTACATGCATATGTTCCACCAAAACATGTTCCTTCCCGAGGCGATTCTGCAGAGGAACTGTGTCTAGCGTCCAGCGCTTAGCGCTGCCCAAGACGATTGTGATTGGTTAAAAAAATTGCCAATTAACCAGAGCACGTTATTTTCCTATCCACCTATGTGGTGTGGACTAGCCAGACCTTCTTAGCAGCGCTGTGGAGGAAGGTTTGGCAATGCAATACTACTATCTGTATAACTCTTTGTCTGTCTGTCAGTGCGTCTGAGTGGGAGGAGCTCGGTCCTGCAGGTCCAGAAAGGGGGAGTATGGAGGACGGTGTGCTCAGAGGGCTGGAACAACTGGCTGGGGGTTTCTGCCTGCAAGCAACTGGGATACTCCAGGTTGGTCTTTCTAAGCTCCATCTGCATGATCTGGTGTGATGGGAGATTTTATATTATTTATAGTGTCAAATTACAACAGAAATAATCCCAGGACACTACATAACTCTTAATTGTGTGGACGGTGTCTGCCTCCCAAACCCAGACTGAGAGCTGGTTCCACAAGAGAGGAGCCTGATAGCTGAAGGCTCTGGCTCCCATTCTACTTTTAAAAACTCTGGGAAACACAACTCTGCGTTATGGGAGCGCAGTGTTCTAGTGGGGCAATAACATTTGTGTCCGTGTCCCCCTTTTTTCGGCTTGTTGTCTCAATCTGGATTGTTCACATCTGTCCAAAGTAAAATATTTTAACAATTATAAGATTTATCCCCAAGTTTTGTAGAGACAATCATGGTCCTGATGGCGCAACTCAAAGACATCTTTAGTTATAGAACATCTTTATTATAGTTTGCACACTGCAGACTTTTCACATTGGCACCCGCGCAAGCAAAGTATTTCACACAGTGCTGTTTTCTGTCTGAACAAAGTCTTATTAGACCGCAAATTGAAAACCTTCTGTCATCATGAGAGGAATGGGAAAATGAACTGCAATGGAAACCAACTCTCTGTTGTGGACAGGGTATAATTGGAAAAACTGGGTCAGATGCTTTTTAATATCTGCACCTACAAATCCCGGGGGTAGGCAAACAGCATGCTGAAGAGGCCGTGGGACAGACAGAGCAAATCATTTTCATGTATTTTTTGGGAATGCACTGGGATACATGAGTGTTGGACGACAATTAGAGATGGTATGGAAAAAGTTTAGGGAGTTGAGATTGACTTTTGCTTTCAGAGTCTGTATTTGGGCAGAAAGCCACACCAGCTAATAGGATCTTCTAAACTGTACATATTCAAGATGAAGGTCTTTGCAAGTAAAAAGGGGGGCAGCCACACTTGTAGACTGGTTCACAGCCCCCACTGTTTCTTTGCCACATGCACACCTTTTTCTCTTGCTTTCTTTTTTCTTCTCTGTAGGATGGATTTAAACTATATTGTGTTAATTGTGGTAATCATGTACAGCATGTCTATGAAAAGTGTAAAGTTCAATAAAAAAATAAAAAATAAAAGCGCTAATGATTAAAGGGTTTTATATGCACATTATAGGGAGAATTTGAATGTCCGAGCATATCAATAGCAAAAAACCTCACATAGAGACTAGTTGTTATATATATATATATATATATATATATAGAGAGAGAGAGAGAGAGAGAGAGAGAGAGAGAGAGAGAGGGTGATCGACATGCAGCAAAGGACCTCAGGTCTGAATCTAATTCACGGCCACTGCATCGAGGAGTAAACCTCTATATATATTTTCAAATATGAGTCTAATTGATTTTCAGGTTAAAATGTAAGAAACCGCCTCATCATCAGCTGCACGTTGTGTCTGTATTGCTGTGTGTCTCTCAGGTACGTGGAGTCATTCTTTGTCTCTCTGAACTCCATTGAGCAGGACCTTCAGTCCAACCTGGTGTCCATCAACCTGAACCAGACACAGATCATTAAGATCCAGAACGCCACAGCCTTCAGGTAGAAAGCACATTCCCATTGGAATGAATGTAAAAGTGTGCATAACTAACTGTGCTAATCTTATAAATAATCTAAAGCAACTCAATGCAATTTTTGCAATTGCTCCTGTGGGTCGTATTTCCTGCAACTGCTAGGGGCGCTAATTTGTGAAATGCTCCTGTGGGTCGTATTAGAGGGTAGGAATAAACAACCTATGTAGTCGTATGGTTTGGAGGACTTGTTGCATTGTTCCCTAGGAAAGCTCAGGGAAGAGATGTGCGCTGCTTTTAACAGTTTTAGTCATCCTTGTCTTCTCTTGCAAAACCAAAAAAATACAGTTTGAAAACACTTCCAATAAAGCATAATGTGACCTTTGTGTCCCTTGTCCACATACGTTCAAGATTGCTGTGTCGTATTCATCTCATTGTGTTACGCCAAAGCCAAATGGGCTCATTAGTGCTGCTACAGGCCGGAGGGCTGAAAACACCCACTGTTATTCAAGGTATCTTAATTATTATTAAGAACTGCATGAACCCATTCACATTTCCATAACAATTAAATAATGTTATTATATTTTAAGAGCAGCGCACAGCAGCTTTCCTATGACTTTCTATGGGAATCATCGCCACTAGTGGTCAGAAAAAGTGTAACCAACAAGTACAATATTTCCCTCAGAAATGTGGTTGAGGAAAATAATGTGTCACCAATTAAAGGTTAAGGGGTTAATGCCAGAACCTTCCAAAGTACAGAACATAAGTAAATGTCCTCAGCTACTTTACTTTCCACCTTGCTCTCAAAAATCTTCACTATATTTAATAAGTGTAAGTGTTTGAGCCAATCTATGATATATTCTTCTACATTGTTTCCTGATCTGTAAAGTCACTACTTCTCCATGTTTGTTTGCTTTTTGTGACGTCCACTTCCTGTGTCACCACAGTAAGACTGAGTGCAGCTCAGGGAAGGTGACCACTCTGAAATGTCTGGGTGAGAAGATGGAGTCAAGAGGAGCACATGTGCTCTTGCATGGCATGCAAATGTGTGTGTTTCATCTGTGTGTGTGTCTTTGTTAGGATATGAATGTGTGTTGCTACTACTTATTTTATGTTTATGTGTACTGTAACATTTAGCTAAGAAGCTTATATATACACTACCGGTCAAAAGTATGGGGCCACTTACAAATTTCCATTCCACTCGATGTTAGACAGAATACCAGCTGATCTGACTGGGGGGCTGATCTTTAATGCAATATCTACATTGCCCATTATCAGCAACCTTTCATCCAATGTTCCAAAGGCCCATTCTGTTCACTAATCTGATATCATTTAAAAAAAACTAACTGAGAAAACATTGGAGAACCCTTTTGCAATTATGTAAGCACATAATGTAATTATGAAAACTGCTGCGCTGGTTAAAAAAAACAATGCAACTGATCTCAACTGGTATTCTGTCTACAATGGAGTGCAATGGAAATTTCTAAGTGACCCCAAACTTTTGACCGGTAGTGTATATATATATATATTATTATATTATATTATATATATATAACACTCAGCTAAAGATTTATTAGGAACACCATACTAGTACTGTGTTTGACCCCCTTTCGCCTTCAGAACTGCCTTAATTCTACGTGGCATTGATTCACAAGGTGCTGAAAGCATTCTTTAGAAATGTTGGCCCATATTGATAGGATAGCATCTTGCAGTTGATGGAGATTTGTGGGATGCACATCCAGGCACAAGCTCCCGTTCCCCCACATCCCAAAGATGCTCTATTGGGTTGAGATCTGGTGACTGTGGGGCCGTTTTAGTACAGTGAACTCATTGTCATGTTCAAGAAACCAATTTGAAATATTCGAGCTTTGTATATGGTGCATATCCTGCTGAAGAAGCCATCAGAGGATGGTACATGGTGGCCATAAAGGTGACATGGTCAGAAACAATGCTCAGGTGGCCGTGGCATTTAAACCATGCCCAATTGGCACAAGGGCCTAAAGTGTGCCAAGAAAACTCCCTCCACCATTACACCCACCACCACCAGCCTGCACAGTGGTAACAAGGCATGATGGATCCATGTTCTCATTCTGTTTACGCCAAATTCTGACTCTACCATCTGAATGTCTCAACAAATCGAGACTCATCAGACCAGGCAACTTTTTCCAGTCTTCAACTGTCCAATTTTGGTGAGGTCTTGCAAATTGTAGCCTCTTTTCCTATTTGTGGTGGAGATGAGTGGAACCCGGTGGGGTCTTCTGCTGTTGTAGCCCATCCGCCTCAAGGTTGTGCTGTGTGGCTTCACAAATGCTTTGCTGCATACCTCGATAGTAACGAGTGGTTATTTCAGTCAAAGTTGCTCTTCTGTCAGCTTGAATCAGTCGGCCCATTCTCCTCTGACCTCTAGCATCAACAAGGCGTTTTCGCCCACAGGACAGCCGCGTACTGGATGTTTTTCCCGTTTCACACCATTCTTTGTAAACCCTAG
>NC_045743.1:23804778-23835402 GCF_008692095.1 Etheostoma spectabile
GTTGTGCGTGAAAATCCCAGTGACTGAGCAGTTTGTGAAATACTCAGACCGGTCCATCTGGCACCAACAACCATGCCACGCTCAACATTGCTTAAATCTCCTTTCTTTCCCATTCTGACATTCAGTTTGGAGTTCAGGAGATTGTCTTGACCAGGACCACACCCCTAAATGCATTAAAGCAACCGCCATGTGATTGGTTGATTAGATTATTGCATTAATGAGAAATTGAACAGGTGTTCTGCATTGAACAGGTGTTCCTAATAATCATATATATATATATATATATATATATATATATATCCTATAAATATATATATATATATATATATCACTGATGTGGGACCAGTGTGTGAGTCTTTCTATAGCAGCTCTCTAAGGCAACCATACAGTGGTAGAAGAAATTCAGGGACACATGACGGTTACTGTAGTAATATTTAATAAATAATAAATGCCTACCAGCACATGGTGTTAATCTAGTGCATGTGAATAATTTTGATAGGGCTTTTATTCTCGATTAATCGATTAGTTGATGGATCTATAAAATGCCAGAAACTAGTGGAAAGATGTTGATCATTGTTTCCTTAAGCCCGAGATGACGTCCTTAAATGCATTATTTTGTCCTCAACTCAGATATTCAGTGTGTTGTCACAGAGGAGTGAAGAAACTAGAAATATATTCAAATTTAAGAAGTTGCAATCAGAGAAGTTTAACTTTTTTTCATAAACAATTACCCCAACCGATAAATGGATTATCAAAATAGTAGGCGATTAATTTAATATTGCAGCTCTATTTGCATCCATGCTTTAGAGGTGCACAAGTTGACCTTTGACCCTTTGTCCTCAGAGTGCGGTTCCAGGCCCCAGTACTACACTCGTATCGTTGGAGGAAACATCTCCAAGCCGGGTCAGTTCCCCTGGCAGGTCAGCCTCCATTTCACTAGTGTTCACGTGTGCGGAGGCTCCATCATAGCGTCCCGCTGGGTCCTCACTGCTGCACACTGTGTGTATGGGTGAGTAACACGTGGAAACTCCAAGGCCAGACACAACAGGTGTACAAGGGAAGTCGTGCTGGGCCGGGCTACAGGGACACATAAGGCACATACAGGACAAGCACAGAACTCAAACACAATGAGTGAAAGAAGGAACATGAAACACAAAATCCTCTAGAAACTGAGAGTAAATGAAACTAAAGACCTCTCAGGTCATCTGGGACAGGTCTACTTTCTGTCCCCAGAGTCAGGACTAAATAGGGTGAAGCAGCTTTCAGTTTCTATGCTCCTCACATCTGGAATAAACTCCCAGAAACCTGCAGATCCGCTGCTACTCTGAGTTCTTTTAAATCAAGGCTGAAGACCTTTCTTTTTGATGCTGCCTTTCTTTAAATGACTGCTCATTTCTTTAAATTTCTTATGCTGCACTGTAACTTTTGTTCTTGTGTTTTATGTGTCCTAATGTTTCTATTTTGTTTTTAACTGTCCATTCATGTGTTTTATTAGTTTTTAATGCTTATGATTTTTAACTGTTTGTACTTGTGTTTTATCTGTTTAACTGATTTTGTGTAAAGCACTTTGAATTGCCCTGTTGCTGAAATGTGCTATACAAATAAAGCTGCCTTGCCTTGCCTTGCCTAAAGAAACACGGTCACATGGTCAAAAGGTTTAGGACAAGAGCCATAAGAGTGCTGGAAGAAAACCTTTACTGTAGCTTGAAGGATTCCCTTCCATATGCGGACATAAATATTGTTTCACTGTATCTTCTGCTGCGTGTTGTCAGGTTTGCAGACCCCTCCATGTGGGCGGTGCATGTGGGGCTGACGGAGCAGCCGGTCAACGGTGCTCAGTCTCTGGCTGTGGAGCAGATCATATACCACGCTCGCTACAAGCCCAAAAGACTGGACTACGACATTGCACTGATGAAACTGGCCACGCCACTTGCCTTCAATGGTATTGGTGCATGATTGATTTATGTTATTTTTGGTGGAAACTGCACACAAGTTTTTTGCGTACGGTCTGTCTGATACTCTGAGTGATGTAGTTAATTTAAGTATTCCTGTTTAGGCTTCGTCGAGCCCATCTGCCTGCCAAACTATGGGGAGGAGTTTGAGGAGGGCACTGTGTGCTGGATCTCCGGATGGGGATCAACTGAGGATGAAGGTGAGTCTAAACATGGAAAACAGATTATTTCTACTCTATTATTTCACCCACAGCTATTGTATATTCTAAATTGTATGTAATGTAATCATGTGTGGCCCTGCCCTCTCTGACACATACATGCTTATATCGACGTGTGTTTTCCAGGACAGACCAGTGTGGTTCTGCGCTCAGCCATGGTGCCGCTTCTCTCCACTAAGACCTGCAACCAGCCAGATGTTTACCAGGGCTTCATCAACTCCTGGATGATCTGTGCAGGATACCTGGAGGGAGGAACTGACTCCTGCCAGGTGCAGATTGTTTGGTTCAAGCAATACCAAGATTTACTGGCAGGAATCATGACGCAAAGCACTGATAGCTGTTTCCCACACAGACCTGCTGCTCTGTACCAAGAGCAGTCAAATGCAATAACAATTATATTACATCGTAATATAGTGTCAAATCATAACAGAAGTTATTTCAGGGCACTTTACAGGCAGGGTAGATCTAGATCCATCTATAGTTTACAGAGACCCAACAATTTCCCCAAGAACAAGCATTTGGTGTGTGTTTTCTTGTCATAATCTCTAATTTAGAAGAAAAGGCCTTTATGTATAAGAAAGCTGAAGAGATGAAAAGGGAGAGAAAAGGGGAATGACACATTGCAAAGGGCCGCAGGTCGGAGTCAAACCCGCAGCAGCTGTGTTGAGGAGTAAACCTCTATATATGTTTTTCTGATTAAACCCTGAGGACCCCAAGAGTGGATGTAATCTTGGATTCTCCAATACGTTATAAAGCTCTAGTGGCCTCAGCTGTTGTAATTACGGTCCTTGCAACATTATTTAACAGGTTTTCTAAAAGGAGCTAATTTGTAATGGGACATTGAAAAAAAAGGCTTCATTGAAAATTCTTATTGTGAACACAATCATTTACATTTTGCAAGGCCACTTAGTTGATTTTTTTTTAAGTCTGGAAGTTGCAAACCTCCCACATAGCTGATGGCATCTTTAATAAAAAGAACTTACGTCGTCATACTCAGATTCAAATTAGAATATGAGTCCGATACTGCTCCATTGACCTCAACAGTCCTCCTCCGAGAGACCTTAGTACAAATCTGCATATAAAGAGTTTTAGACCATGCCTTAGGCTAACCAGCTATGATGTGACTCATAAGCATACAACATATCATACTGAGTGACAAAAACAGAAAATCCAAAAAAAGTCAAAGGTACAAGACTGGGTACATATTTTCATTTTCAAGCAAAGGAACTACTCATCCCATAAACCACTGCGCACCACTGAATAATATAGTCAAAGACACAACTTCGAAAGAGCATCTTTAACAATTTCCAATCCAACTATGTTTTCCCTCCAAACATGGTGATTTAATATAGTGAATGTACAGTTATCAGCAGTTCTTTCAGTAGTAATCGTGTAATGATTGATATGACTCATACAGTATGAAGGCTACAATAGCCTAACATGAACAGAGAATGTCAACTAACGTTACCAACCTCCCTGCAAAATTCACCACAACTTAGTAGGTCTTGTCCCTCATGCTGGCCCTTACAAAACCCACAAGCTGACCCTCGGACACATTCAAGAACCTGACCCGATTTAAAATGGTTTTCACCCCTTTGGACACTCTTGTTCTCGTCCTTAAAAAAAAAACAGCATGGCAGCCAAGGAGATCATGATTGCACTGATAAGTCTACCGTCCAGAAACGCAACACAGGTTATTTTTTTCTTCTTCTTCTTCCTTTTATTAAAGATCGTACTGTAGACAGTAACATTACAGTACCCTACACAGTTTAGCAGCAAAGACTCTCACGGACTTTCGCGGGGTTTAACCAAACCGTTACATGAGCTCCACCCAGGGCGTAAGCAAGCATCCGCAAAGCGTATGGCGCCATTTTGTTGCCAACAAGCCATCACCTGCCATTAGCATTCCATTGACTGCCATTCATTTTGGCGTCACTCTGACAGCAAATAACTTTACATCTGAGGCTTTTAAAGCCTCTATTTGTCCGTTGTTTATTTCTAAAGAAAGAAAACAATGTTTAAAAGGCTCCATTACCTTGTATCTCACGTTATGACTCCGTAGCAGACGTTTTTATAAAAATAGGCTAACGATTGTGTCATAACCACGCGACTTACTGTCGCATAGTAAAGAAATTACCATATTGTACAGAATAAGCTCACAGGCAGTTTATACTCACATTAGCTGTTTCAATTTAATTACCAATGTTAACTAGCATGTTAGTTAGCAGTAATTAGCCTGTGTCTATGTTATCTCCTAACATATACCTACACTCTCCGTCTCTGCTGATTGGGAATGATTGAGATTTTTCTTGAACTTTCAGACACGTTGCCCACGTCACATCTACGTCTTCAAGCTCAGTTGGAGGCTGAGCGGTAACGCAACGACAATTTGATTGCCATTTTCTCTCTTTAGTCCCTCTCTACCTCGCTCGTCCACATACCGTCACGCGCACGCGGGTGCTCGTTGAGCCTCCGTTTCTGCCTTTTCCACCAGCTGGCAGTGTGAAATATAAATAAAACATTATATTATCATTTGGGTAGTTTCAGCACCCCTAAATTAGGCCTAACGACATCCCTAAGTGGTACTTTTACATTTACAGCTGAGACTTTAGCGGTTGAACAATTATTGTTTAAATTGACGAACATCATATTTGTAATCAATGGCTCAATTCAAATGGGATCAAAAAAGTATTCCCCGTTCACTCCTGTTAAATATTTTTTGAGGTCTTATCTTTCAAAAAAATCCCAAAACACACTGTAAAAAACATCTCCTCACTATCTGCTAGCTGCCTGTCCCCAGAACACACTGTAAAAAAACATCTCCTCACTATCTGCTAGTGCCTGTCCCGAGAACAACTGTAAAAAACTCACCTCACTATCGCTAGCTGCCTGTCCCAAGAACACACTGTAAAAAACACTCTCACTATCTGCTAGCTGCCTGTCCCGAGAACACACTGTAAAAAACATCTCCTCACTATCTGCTAGCTGCCTGTCCCCAGAACACACTGTAAAAAACATCTCCTCACTATCCACTAGCTGCCTGTCCCTAGAACACACTGTAAAAAACATCTCACTATCTGCTACTGCCTGTCCCCAGAACACACTGTAAAAAACATCTCCTCACTATCCACTAGCTCGCCTGTCCGAGAACACACTGTAAAAAACATCTCCTCACTATCCACTAGCTGCCTGTCGCCAGAACACACTGTAAAAACATCTCCTCACTATCCACTAGCTGCCTGTCCCGAGAACACACTGTAAAAAACATCTCCTCACTATCCACTTGCTGCCTGTCCCGAGACACACTGTAAAAAACGCTCCTCACTATCTGCTAGCTGCCTGTCCCGAGAACACACTGTAAAAAACATCTCCTCACTATCTGCTAGCTGCATGTCCCGAGAACACACTGTAAAAAAACATCTCCTCACTATCTGCTAGCTGCCTGTCCCCAGAAACACTGTAAAAAAACATCTCCTCACTATCTGCTAGCTGCCTGTCCCGACACACTGTAAAAAAACACTCCTCACTCCACTAGCTGCCTGTCCCCGAACACACTGTAAAAAAACATCTTACTATCTGCTAGCTGCCTGTCCCCGAACACACTGTAAAAAACATCCCTCACTATCCACTAGCTGCCTGTCCGAGAAACACTGTAAAAACAATCTCCTCACTATCTGCTAGCTGCCTGTCCCGAGAACACACTGTAAAAAACATATCCCTCCCTATCTGCTAGCTGCCTGTCCCGAGAACACACTGTAAAAAACATCTCACTATCTGCTAGCTGCCTGTCCCCAGAACACACTGTAAAAACATCTCCTCACTATCTGCACTGCCTGTCCCGAACAACACTGTAAAAAAACATCTCCTCACTATCTGCTAGCTGCCTGTCCCAAGAACACCACTGTAAAAAACATCTCCTATCGCTAGCTGCCTGTCCGAGAACACACTGTAAAAAAACACTCCACTATCTGCTAGCTGCCTGTCCCCAGAACACACTGTAAAGACATCTCCTCACTATCTGCTAGCTGCCTGTCCCGAAACACACTGTAAAAACATCTCCTCACTATCTGCTAGCTGCCTGTCCCGAGAACACACTGTAAAAAACATCTCCTCACTATCTGCTAGCTGCCTGTCCCCAGAACAAACACACTGTAAAAAACATCTCACTTCTGCTACTGCATGTCCCAAAACACACTGTAAACATATCCTTACTATCTGCTAGCTGCCTGTCCCCAGAACACACTGTAAAAAACATCTCCTTACTACTGCTAGCTGCCTGTCCCCAGAACACACTGTAAAAAACATCTCCTCACTATCCGCTAGCTGCCTGTCCCAGAACACACTGTAAAAAAACATCTCCTCACTATCTGCTAGCTGCCTGTCCCCAAACACACTGTAAAACATCTCCTCACTATCCGCTACTGCCTGTCCCGAGAACCACTGTAAAAAACATCTCCTTACTATCTGCTAGCTGCCTGTCCCGAGAACACACTGTAAAAAACTCTCCTCACTATCTGCTAGCTGCCTGTCCCCAGACACACGTAAAAACATCTCCTCACTATCTGCTAGCTGCCTGTCCCAGAACACACTGTAAAAAACATCTCCTCACTATCTGCTAGCTGCCTGTCCCGAGAACACACTGTAAAAAACATCTCCTCACTATCTGCAGCTGCCTGCCCCAGAACACACTGTAAAAACATCTCACTATCTGCTAGCTGCATGTCCCGAGAACACACTGTAAAAAACATCTCCTCACTATCTGCTAGCTGCCTGTCCCCAGAACACACTGTAAAAAAAACATCTCCTCACTATCTGCTAGCTGCCTGTCCCCTGAACACACTGTAAAAAACATCTCCTCACTATCCACTAGCTGCCTGTCCCCAGAACACACTGTAAAAAACATCCTCACTATCTGCTAGCTGCCTGTCCCCAGAACACACTGTAAAAAACATCTCCTCACTATCCACTAGCTGCCTGTCCCGAGAACACACTGTAAAAAACATCTCCTCACTATCCGCTAGCTGCCTGTCCCGAGAACACACTGTAAAAAACATCTCCTCACTATCTGCTACTGCCTGTCCCGAGAACACACTGAAAAAAATCTCCTCACTATCTGCTAGCTGCCTGTCCCGAGAACACACTGTAAAAACATCTCCTCACTATCTGCTAGCTGCATGTCCCGGAACAACACTGTAAAAAACATCTCCTCACTATCTGCTAGCTGCCTGTCCCAGAACACACTGTAAAAAAACATCTCCTCACTATCTGCTAGCTGCCTGTCCCCTGAACACACTGTAAAAACATCTCCTCACTACCACTACTGCCTGTCCCCAGAACACCCTGTAAAAAACATCTCCTCACTATCTGCTAGCTGCCTGTCCCCAGAACACCTGTAAAAAACATCTCACTACTCTTAGCTGCCTGTCCCCGACACACTGTAAAAAAAACTCTCTCACTATCTGCTAGCGGCCTGTCCCGAGAAACACACTGTAAAAAACCTCTCCTCACTTCTGCAGCTGCCTGTCCCGAACACACTGTAAAAAACATCTCCTCACATCCACTAGCTGCCTGTCCCTAGAACACACTGTAAAAAACATCTCACTATCTGCTAGCTGCCTGTCCCCAGAACACACTGTAAAAAACATCTCCTCACTATCCACTAGCTGCCTGTCCCGAGAACACACTGTAAAAACACTCTCCTCACTATCCCACGTCTGCCTGTCCCCAGAACACACTGTAAAAACACTCCTCACTATCCACTAGCTGCCTGTCCCGAGAACACACTGTAAAAACACTCCTCACTATCCACTTGCTGCCTGTCCCGAGAACACACTGTAAAAAAACATCTCCTCACTATCTGCATGTCCCCGCGAACACACTGTAAAAAACATCTCCTCACTATCTGCTAGCTGCCTGTCCCCAGAACACACTGTAAAAAAACTCTCACTATCTGCTAGCTGCCTGTCCCCTGAACACACTGTAAAAAAACATCTCCTAGCCACTAGCTGCCGGCCCCAAACCACACTGTAAAAATCTCACTACTGCTAGCTGCCTGTCCCCGAACACACTGTAAAAAACATCTCCTCACTATCCACTCTGCCTGTCCTGAAACACACTGTAAAAACATCCCTCACTATCTGCTAGCTGCCTGTCCGAGAACACACTGTAAAAAACATATCCTCACTATCTGCTAGCTGCCTGTCCCCAGAAACACCTGTAAAACATCTCACTATCTGCTAGCTGCCTGTCCCCAGAACACACGTAAAAAAAACTCTCTCACATATCTGCTAGCTGCCTGTCCCAGAACACACCTGTAAAAAACATCTCCTCACTATCTGCTAGCTGCCTGTCCCAGAACACACTGTAAAAAACATCTCACTATCTGCTAGCTGCCTGTCCCGAGAACACACGTAAAAACATCTCCTCACTATCTGCTAGCTGCCTGTCCCCAGAACACACTGTAAAAAACATCTCCTCACTACCACTAGCTGCCTGTCCCCGAAACACACTGTAAAAAAAATCTCACTATCTGCTAGCTGCCTGTCCCCAGAACACACTGTAAAACATCTCCTCACTATCCACTAGCTGCCTGTCCCGAGAACACACTGTAAAAAACATCTCCTACTATCCACTAGCTGCCTGTCCCCAACACACTGTAAAAAAACATCTCACTATCTGCTAGCTCCTGTCCCCTGAACACACTGTAAAAAACATCTCACTATCTGCTAGCTGCCTGTCCCCAAACACACTGAAAAACATCTCACTATCTGCTAGCTGCCTGTCCCCAGAACACACTGTAAAAAACATCTCACTATCTGCTAGCGCGCTGTCCCCAGAACACACTGTAAAAAACATCTCACTATCTGCTAGCTGCCTGTCCCAGAACCCACTGTAAAAAACTCTCCTCACTATCTGCTAGCTGCCTGTCCCGAGAACACACTGTAAAAAACATCTCCCCTATCTGCTAGCTGCCTGTCCCAAGAACACACTGTAAAAACACTCTCACTATCTGCTAGCTGCCTGTCCTCGAGAACACACTGTAAAAAACATCTCCTCACTATCTGCTAGCTGCCTGTCCCCAGAACACACTGTAAAAAACATCTCCTCACTATCCACTAGCTGCTTGTCCCGAGAACACACTGTAAAAAACATCTCCTCACTATCTGCTAGCTGCCTGTCCCCAGAACACACTGTAAAAAAACATCTCACTATCTGCTAGCTGCCTGTCCCCTGAACACACTGTAAAAAAACATCTCCTCACTAGCCACTAGCTGCCTGTCCCCAGAACACACTGTAAAAAAAATCTCACTATCTGCTAGCTGCCTGTCCCCAGAACACACTGTAAAAAACATCTCCTCACTATCCACTAGCTGCCTGTCCTGAGAACACACTGTAAAAAACATCTCCTCACTATCTGCTAGCTGCCTGTCCCGAGAACACACTGTAAAAAACATATCCTCACTATCTGCTAGCTGCCTGTCCCCAGAACACACTGTAAAAAACATCTCACTATCTGCTAGCTGCCTGTCCCCAGAACACACTGTAAAAAACATCTCCTCACTATCTGCTAGCTGCCTGTCCCGAGAACACACTGTAAAAAACATCTCCTCACTATCTGCTAGCTGCCTGTCCCAAGAACACACTGTAAAAAACATCTCACTATCTGCTAGCTGCCTGTCCCGAGAACACACTGTAAAAAACATCTCCTCACTATCTGCTAGCTGCCTGTCCCCAGAACACACTGTAAAAAACATCTCCTCACTATCCACTAGCTGCCTGTCCCCAGAACACACTGTAAAAAAAATCTCACTATCTGCTAGCTGCCTGTCCCCAGAACACACTGTAAAAACATCTCCTCACTATCCACTAGCTGCCTGTCCCGAGAACACACTGTAAAAAACATCTCCTCACTATCCACTAGCTGCCTGTCCCCAGAACACACTGTAAAAAAACATCTCACTATCTGCTAGCTGCCTGTCCCCTGAACACACTGTAAAAAACATCTCACTATCTGCAGCTGCCTGTCCCCAGAACACACTGTAAAAACACATCTCACTATCTGCTAGCTGCCTGTCCCCAGAACACACTGTAAAAAACATCTCACTATCTGCTAGCTGCCTGTCCCCAGAACACACTGTAAAAAACATCTCACTATATCTCTAGCTGCCGTCCCCAGAACACACTGTAAAAAACATCTCCTCACTATCTGCTGCTGCCTGTCCCAGAACCACTGTAAAAAACATCTCCTACTATCTGCTAGCTGCCTGTCCCAAACACACTGTAAAAACATCTCACTATCTGCTAGCTCCTGTCTCGAGAACACACTGTAAAAACATCTCCTCACTATCTGCTAGCTGCCTGTCCCCAGAACACACTGTAAAAAACATCTCCTCACTATCCACTAGCTGCTTGCCCCAGAACACACTGTAAAAAACATCTCACTATCTGCTAGCTGCCTGTCCCCAGAACACACTGTAAAACACTCTCCTCACTATCCACTAGCTGCCTGTCCCGAGAACACACTGTAAAAAACATCTCCTCACTATCCACTAGCTGCCTGTCCCCAGAACACACTGTAAAAAAACATCTCACTATCTGCTAGCTGCCTGTCCCCTGAACACACTGTAAAAAACATCTCACTATCTGCTAGCTGCCTGTCCCCAGAACACACTGTAAAAAACATCTCACTATCTGCTAGCTGCCTGTCCCCAGAACACACTGTAAAAAACATCTCACTATCTGCTAGCTGCCTGTCCCCAGAACACACTGTAAAAAACATCTCACTATCTGCTAGCTGCCTGTCCCCAGAACACACTGTAAAAAACATCTCCTTACTATCTGCTAGCTACTTGTCCCCAGAACACACTGTAAAAAACATCTCACTACCTGCTAGCTGCCTATCCCTTGAACACACTGTAAAATAAACGGGTGGGGGGTCAGTGCACAGAAGTGAGGGGGAGGGGACAAGATGAGGAGGAGGGAGGGGCGAGCTAGTCTCGTTTTATTTGAAAATACTTTGAACATTAACAAGAAGTAACGTCGCCCAACATCACGTAGAGCACCTTTAAGTGAGTTTCAGCTCATTGTTTATCTGTCCAACCCACAATTTTACTGTTCTGGTCCACTCTCATGACTCTCATAGTTGAGATTTTGCAATACCCCCCACAAGTCTTATTATGCCAACATGAAATGTAATTATTTACTCTGCCCTTTGCCTGCATGTCATCTGTTTATGAGTCTGACTTTTGACTGTTTTGTCCGTGTGTGTCCCCAGGGGGACAGTGGAGGTCCTCTGGCCTATGAGGACTCGTCTGGTTGGAAGCTGGTTGGTGCGACCAGCTGGGGAAATGGCTGTGCTTTGAGGAACAAGCCAGGTGTTTACACTCGCATTACACAGGCACTCAGCTGGATCCGCCAACAGATGGAGGTCAGTACATGACAAGCTGGGTCCTGTTTCAGGACGAGACCTACAAAGGTTTGGCCTTTGGAGAACCTAAGACTTGTAATGAACCAGATTCACCATATGGTCAGCATGTTTCTGAGTTTGGGATCAGTAAATACCGATGTTTAGACAAAGGAAGGCTGCATTTGTGAGAGCCTTGTTGACCCGTTATGACGCACTACAAAGTAGTTCCAATGACAGGGTTTACATTTTGACATTTCACAGTAGGAAAAGCCAAGATATGGGGGTGGCAATAGCTCAGTCTGTAGAGAGTTGGGTTGGGAATAGGAGGGTTGTTGGTTCACCTCATGGGCACTAACAGGTGCCCTTGAGCAAGGCACTTTAACCCCCCCGAATTACTCAGTGTGCTGGTCCAGCTGGCAGCCCACTCACTCTGACATTTTTCCATTTGTGCATGTATAGATCCTGAGCATGTTTATAGATTGATAGATATTTATTGATCTCAAGAAAAATGGAAAATTACGGTGTTACAGCAGCACACGTACATCAGTCACACAACACAGAAAATAAATATAAACCTGTGTGTAGTGATTACTGATATTACAGTATAAATTGTAATTTCCCCACTGGGGATCAATAAACGGTATACATTCTTATTATGTAAATAAAAATGAATTCTGGCTGAATTCCACTTAGCTTTCAGGGTCCTGGGGCTGGTTTCACAATTAGTATATCTTAAATCATTGTGTAGTGTAGAGCCGGTATTATTTTTGCTATTAGATTAGTCTTAAACCACAGAAATGCTTTACGAGGACCCATAGTTCCATTGTAACAAACAGTGACACTTGATGACCAGCAGCAAAAAAGAGGAAGAGGAGGTTCATAATTACTGGTTTGTTAGCAGTGCTGTGGAGCAATCAGTTGTTGGAAAACAGCTGTGAGGACATCGTCAGCCATTATCATTTGTCCAAAACCCTGAGTATAACGGATGAGCAGACCCAAACAGATTTTTTTTTTTCTTTTTTCAGCAGTAACCCAGAATGCAAATCTGCAGAATTTAGTGTACTGTTTATCTTCTTTGGGTGGAGATGTGTTTAAATCTGCAAATGATTCTGCTAAATTCTGCATCTTCAGTTTCCCTGTGGCTCTGCTGATAGCAGTAGCATTAGCCCTGCCACATAAGGAGCCACAGCACCTCCGCCCTGCCACATGTCATGTTGATTCTACTGGAAGTTGTTGTTGTTTACACTCATCTCTGAATTCTAACCTGTACTTACTCGGTCAGCTATGTTTTTAGTTATAAAATGTCCTTATGTTTGCAACCAGTGTTGGGATTAACGCGTTACAAAAGTAACGCAATTACAGTAATGTATTCCTTTTTGCTGTAACCCAGTAATTTATCGGATTACTAATTAAAAGTCGACAATAATATACTCGTTGCAATCTCAGTAAAGCGAGTTCCAACGCCTTTTAAAGCAACATTTAGTTTTTTTTATTTTTTTATAAAGAATTCACCAACACCGCGAAACATGTCGTCACAGGAAAAAAAGCCGTGGTTGTTATTTCCTGTTGCTGTATTCGACGGTTAAGATGACAGCAGAGACAGAAATATTTGCAAGGTGGATATTATTTTCAGGAGGTATTATGTTGCGTAACGGAACCAGAGACGGAACGGACAACATCTGTGTCCAACCGTCAGCGCGGATAGCAGTGTGTGCGAGCCGCTGACGGATAGCATTAGCATTAGCATGTCGGGAATTAATGTTGAGGCTTGCTACACATTGCTATGCATTTTATCAGCCGTGGAGAGTAACTCTGCCTGTAGTGGAACGGCTTCCAATGACGCGTGTCTTTTACGGTTCAATATTTAATATTACTACTAGTTTTACAAACTAGAAAGTGAACAATTTAAGCTTGACGAACATGTTTCTCATCTAGCGTCTCACGGTGATCTCAGTAGCCTGCTTCAAAATAAAAGCACTTCCTGTGACGGTGCGCAGTAAAATTAAAGTACTTTTAAACGAGGTTGTGTAGCTTTTCACGTATCAGCTGTAAATCAAGTACTGTAAATGATGTAATTAGTGCGTTTTAATCATACTATAATTGACATTTTACAACTATGCCCTACTTCAACACAACTGTAAGGTGCTTTTGAGTATTTTCATTTTCTCCTACTTGCCTAAATAGGCCAATGTTTTACTTATCTGCAGTATTTAATAGCTTTACTTTGCATATTCATATACATTTTACAAAATCTTATGAATGATATGAATAAATGTGAGACTTTATTTATTGGCTCGGTGGTGAAATTCACAAGCTAGCTGCCAAGTCAAACTTCCGCTGTTATTTTGGTGAAAGTAACTCAAAAGTAATGCAAAAGCAGTGTAACACATTACAATTCAGAGACAGTAATATTGTAATATAACTTATTACCCTCAATGACAATAACTAGTAATCTATAATGTATCTCATTTTGGAAGTAACTGCCCAACACTGTTTGCAACTGCAAATTAGTCCTACTTAAAATGGCCAAGAACTAGCAAGCTTTGTGCAATGGATGGATTTGGATGTCAATCTGAAGACCTGACTACTCCAAGTTTGATATGGTGCATACCACCACACCCGACTGAACACAACCCTGCAGTAAATATAAAGTGCTAAAAGTAGTAGTAGTGGTGGTTGAGAAAGGGTATTAAGGCACACTTTAACATGGTCATGAGGTTGTTCTGAATGAGGCATTCAGTGTCTTGAATACAGAATTTAAAGAATTTGAACAAAGCCTGCATGTTAACAGTCCCGTTTCTTCAGTTAAACCTTGACTAATTAACCACTGCATCGCAGCATCCAACACGGCTACCAACAGCTGGCACTAGAAGCATGGCCTAATTCCAGCTGTCTTTAGTGAAAGCTTTGAAATGTTACACTTGACACCAATTTCCTTTCACCATTTAGATTTAGTGATAGGAGTACATTGTTTCCATGTACTCTGCGGGTTACTTACGGCACATAGAATCTCTTACATGGAAACAAACTTCCACCACTATGAGATGAGTGAAAATGTATGGCAGGAGTTTGTTAGCAAACAGGTGTTGAATGACTTGCTCTGTATGTTCATTTGTTGCAGTTATTCTCTTGTTACATTTACCCACAGCCCTGAATCCCCTCAAGTTAATTCAGAAAACTTTCCTAGCCTGTCATTGTTTGTATATTCCACATGTCTGAACCCAAAGTGCAATGGATTTACTTTAATGGAAATATCCTAATGCATATTCATTAAGATTTTTTAAAATTCTGCACCTTTGTTAGTTTTAGAAACTTCCAAAATAAAGTGTTTGAAGTACGCTTGGACATAGAGGTAAAATTGGACCCATAGGAGGGTTGCAAAAGGTCGGCGTAGCAACCTGTTGCTATCCAAGTCTTTAAAAATGTTTCAAAGCAGCGGTGTTTCTCCTTATGTCTGCAGCCTTGCAAACTGTTGGCTGGTTGGTTTGTGTTGGTAATTCGTAATAGTCCTATTTGGCGTGATAATGGAATATTGGAGAGTCTTGCATTGCCAGGCAGACCTATTTCCACAGCGATGCAAAGTGAGGTCTGACTCCTTTACGCATACGTTCTGGGAAAGGAGAAAAACCACTCTGGGTTGTTTGCATTTCTTTAAACCAATCACAATGGTCCTCGCTAAGCTCCAGACGCAGCGACTGGGGCTCTGCAAAATGGTCTCGTGAAGGAACTTGTTCAGGTGGAACATTTGCACCTTGCTAAAGAAAACTCCACATACAATATTAAAAGGTAATTGTTCACACAACACAGTAACGAGAGCTATTAAATTAGTTAAACCTCATTGGCTCTTACAAGTGTATTGCCGGAATTCATCCAAATTTAAGAGTAAATGCTGTAAATGTTTTTTGTAAATCTTAACAATTATTCCCTAAAAGTACCAAGCAGGCCTGCCTTGTTGCACAATCCAAATTTCAGTGAGCTAGCGAGTTTAGAAACAAACAGTTTTGCAAGGTGCCGGATGTTTGGTCGATGATCCAGACTACCAGAGACCTGGGTCATTCCCCGAACATGTTTGTGTCTCTGTCCATTTGTGTAAAAATTGTCCCTTTCTACATTGTTTTTCAGAGAGAAGAGGCTCCCAATTCTCCAACTCTGAGCAAGGACAACTGAAACACTTAGCTACTTCTCACAGGATTATGTATAATGTTTCCACATTTGACAAAAACAAAATAGAAATAAACCATCACACCAGAATGGCAAAGCCCTTGATCTACACAAATCCTGTTTGGGTGCAAAGCTGACGGAGGAAAGAGACAGGCACAGCAGAGTTAGACATCGTTTATTCCAAAATAGAAAGCTCTAAGGCAAAACAGACCGCTTCATAAAAAGCAAGAAAGACGCAAGTGAGGAACCAAGATCTCAACGAGGACCCCCCCAGAGTCCCTACACCCCCAGGCTGCAAGAAATTAACCATTTCAGGCTTCAACTTTACAAGAGGGATATGAACTAGATTACTGCAGCTCTTGAGACAATTGTTGTACAGTACAATATTACAAATATTCTAACTAGAGGCACCCCAATTTGTGAAGTAATATCAACATATTGATAAAGAGATTTCAGATCTTTCACTGCACGTGTATAGTGGCAGGGGGACCAACAGAGGCTGCAGCGCTTCGTCCCAGTACTTCAGGCAGGCAATAAACAAGAAGCACAACTTTTCAACTGCTCTTTGTTTTCAACGCAGTAGCATGTACGTATACATAAATAAAAGTTAGACTCCTGCAGGAAGTCCACTGCTCATTGTTGATGGAGTTCATATCTCACTGTGGTTACTCAGACCCCTGTGATTGTGTGATTAGCATAGTGTTCTGGATTGTGCATTTCATAAAGTACGGTACTACTGTGAAATGATTCAAAGACGTAATGTATGGTATACACAATGATGATAAAACTGGATCTGGGTTTTTAAAAAAAAATCTGAGCACTGCACTGTGAAAGATAACTTCAGATAACTGGGATGATGCAGTACACAGTAAAATTATTAACAGTGCTTTACAGAACCACACATGTTCTGCACTTTAGTGTCCATTTGACCAATTTTGCTAAGGGTCAGACTTTCTTGTTGTGCTTCTTGGCAAGAATTCTTTAGAAAAGTACACAGGTAAGGCCTTGTTAGTATTGTAAGTTTAAAACCAATTTAAATAGCAATTTTCATTAGCATTCAATTCCTTTTTCTGTTTTTTAGAAAACTTCAAAGAACCCTGGAAAACAGAGTCGCTAGCTTTAATTATGAATCTGTACATAAATATTCCTTACAAAACAGGAGAACACAAAAATGAAACAAAAAAACACTAGTTTCATAGGTTTGTATATAAAAATAAGCATTTCTCCTTTTTTTCTTTTTTTTTTTTTACTCTCTCCGTTTGGGCTCTGCTTGGCCTGCAGGGGCCCGTGTGAGAGCCGTGGAGTCAGTCGCAAGAGTGCACACATCTACTCAAAACACAAGCATGCAAAAAGTGAAGACAAACTCCTACAGATACAACTTTAAATTGTTGGCATCCAAAATGAGAATTCAACTGGGGATGGGGAACAGGGGCCCAAAAAATAAAATCATAAATCAGTCAACATTTATTAACGGAGCATACAAACTTGTTTTGAGTGTTTAACACTTCTTTTTCTTTGTTTGATTTAATCTTTTTGAGCTTAAATATACAAAAGTGCACTCGCATACATCAACTAAATAATTAAAAAACGGTTTCTGAAATGAAACTCCTGATGTACACACAGAGGGTTGGAAGAGTACAGGACCCATACGTCCTGTAGTTTTGTGCTCTATGTAAACCGAATGTGTCAGTTTGTACTATGGTTCATTGTGTGTTTGAAAACACTTTCTATGCAGACCTATTTACGCATGTCTTGTGTGTACAGTGCTTTGCAAAAGCATTCAACCCCTCTGGCGTTACTCCTATATTGTTGCATTACAACCTGTAATTTAAATGGCCTGTATGTAATGGACCTACACAAAAAAGCCATCCATTATTACAAAACAAAAAGAATATGGCACCATAACAAAACTGCCAAGAGAGGACAGCCCACCAAACTCACAGAGCAGGCAAGGATGGCATTAATCAGAGAAGCAACACAGAGAACAAAGACCAGCCTGAGGAAGAACACTTTTATAGAGGAGTGGCCAGAAAAGTCATCGCTTAAGTCCCCTTCCGCTCAAACATCTGTTTTCTCATGTTCTCGACCTCTAAAATGTCTGATCTTGACTATCAGGACTTTTATCCATGGTTATATTATATTTATATATTATATTAACTGGATACCAGATCCAAAATGGCACTCTTCAGTTTATTAAAGCTGCTCAGTGGTGCATACACCAAAAAAGTTTCCAGGTTTACTTCCATGCTATGCGGCCCACTAAATATGCGCAGTAGTGTTTCTCCCTCTGACATCACAGGTTTTTAAAATGATTTTTTGAATTAGCGGTATAAGTTGTTGCAATACCACTAGTGGCCAAAATTGGCTCCAAGGCAGAGCGCTCTTCCTGCTTGTATCTGTGCAAACTTTATCACCAGAGAGGTGTTTTCACATTTATCTCCTAAATGGGGAGATGTTTGTGCAATGCCCTGAAATTTGAGACTCAAACCTACTCAGTGAAAACTAGATTAGGTACATCACTAAACCGTAAACCAATCTAATACGCAAAAGCCAGCAAAGACGTTCTAGAGAGCAAAAACACACTGTCCTTGTAGCTGTCCGCCAATGACAGTTACAAGCTAACAAACAAATATAAGATGCTAACTACACTTTACCATTCTGATCTTCTAGTCGCCGATTTTAGGGACTGAGGTTGAGTTCAGACAGAACGCCAAACCAATTGCTCCCCGGGCTCGAAGCGTCCAGTCTGAACAACATGGGGGCCGAAAGGAAGCGAGGGCAAGGCCAGATCCAGAATAGAAGTGAACACAAGGTCCATCTCACGTCCCTTATTTGATAGCTCCTCGCTCAAACAGGAAGTTGTTCTGGCCTTCCTTTGTGAAGGCCATCTTAAAGTTCCTATTTCTGCCCCGAGGAGCGAGGACAAAGGATGGGTCTCTGAGGACCTATAAGCACGGACACACAAGTGCAGCCTTACCAGAAGCTGTGCAGCTGAAAGCCGTTGCCAACTCCGCCCATTCCCCTGTCAAATTCACGTGACACTGAGGAAAGGAAAGGACGTCCCATCCCTCTAAAAACTTGTTTCTTCTCTCCTCCCATGATTTCCTGCGTCTCTCCCATGCTTCTTCAGTGGGACGGAATAAGCCATGAGGTAGGGAGGCAAGAGCAGGAGCGGGGGATTCAATTTAAGAGAAGTGAAATGCACCTACATTCTGAAAGAGATGATTCCAGCCCCTTTGACTTTTTATGTGAAAACCATGTTAAAGAAAATATTAATCATGTCAGATTGTTCTTACATACTTCAAAACATATCTGGAGGGGGCCTTTAAAGAAAAAAATCTCCAACAGGCCTTTTGGAGAGTTTTTCCTGTTTTCATTTTAACAATTTTTACTATTTTCTGGAGGTCCATTACATGTAATACAAATAATAATGTTTAAATTACAGGTTGTAATGCAAACGAAATAGGGACAACGTCAGAACAGGGGGATGAATACTTTTGCAAGGCAGTGTGTGTAGATCAGAGTGTGAGGGAGTGTGTCCTCTACTGCAACGAGTCGCTGTTGTCCAGGCCCAGCCCGGCCATGTCTGCATCATCGTCCTCATCTCCACTGTCCCCCGACTCGTCTTCACTGTGGCCTCCCATCATCACCTGCTGTACCGCCAGTGTGGCGCCGTCTGACGTCAGGCTCTGCAGACCTTCCATGTTCATTGTCACCATTGTACCTGAGAACGAGAGGAAACAATTACTGATTAAAACTAGTGCACATTGAAGTGATTATCTATATATATCAAGGTAAAACCAAAATCTACACAAATATTCATTTTGTTGAGAGCCTAAGCCGAGTAACTCATACGTTTTCTAGCCTGCAAACTGGCCCCGGGGAATGTTTTGTTTGGTGGCTTGCTCAACAAGCTAAGGTGCAACAAGTTATTAGGTTATTATTAGGTTAGGTTAGCTTAGTGAGTTGATGCTGCTGCTGTCTGCCTCAGTGCAATAGTATATAGTATATATATTATATCTACTCTTTACAGAGCAGATATACTATTCTATTTCGGTTGCACTTTAAAGCCAGAAGAAGCTCAATCTTTAACCAATCTAACCAGAGATAGCCTGCAGCTAATTTGCATTGCATTGCATTGTTCCTGGGCAGGTATCAGAAAAATAACAGCCACAAAAACAGCAAATACATAAAAATCCATAGGTGCGAGAGAAAGAATCAGTACAATAAACACATTAAATATCAGTCAATCATTGGTGGTGACACTTTTGTGCTTACTTTAGCTAAAGCTTGAGATTGGTTTTAAACACTGCAAAGCTTCTTGAGTCTCTGATGTTTGTAGGTATTGAATTCCAATCCCCCACTACTTTAACAGGGAGGATCTTGTGTTCAACTACAACATAATTCTCATCAAAAGACTTCCCTTTTGTTGCTTTCATTGCAACATCTTATTTCCTGCTGTTTCCCTGTGTGACTGCCAGGTTCCATAATTAGTATAATTCTTGTTGGTACTTGTTAAACTTTGTGTAGACCTGAGTGTAGAATACGCGACTTATTAAAATGACGAAGAAGGATATTCATCGGTATTTTTACACACATTTAACCAGTCTATATACGTAACAATTACTACAAAGTGTTTGCACGCCAGATAGTCTTTGGGTGTGTTGGATCATAAACTTTGACTTTCAATTTGACAATGTCTAACACAACACATACTATGTTTTACAGTTGTAGTTCGAGGCAGACAACTTGTTGGTTCTATGTACAAACTGTAAATAGAAAACACTGCTACGTACCGTCTGGCATGGTAACTTGCTGCTGGGTGCCTCCCCCTGTGGCGATGGAGTCAGGCCAGAAGCGCTGCAGTGGCCGGTTTTGAGGAGTCTTCTTCTTGGATTTTGGTGTCTCAGAAGAGCTGGCGTCCAACATGGGCTGCAGGATCCGCCTCCGTGCATTTATAAACCTGGAGACACAAGCCAACTCAGATTTGTGACAGTGCAGGATGAAATTTTTGTTTTGTAGTTTCTTACAGGTGTAGCAGACCTTGTGCCCCTCTAGTCCTGACAGGCTGTGGTTAAATCAGTACCTACCATTAGGATTAGACGAGATGTCTGACGCCAATCTGTTATCCAAAATAGCTTAATCTTAACTTTCAACTTACACAAATGTAAAAAAAAGAAATACAATGACTTTTCTTCAGAATCAAATGTAGCAAGTAGAAGCAGAAACTGTCCATCACTGTCTTTGTAACTGAATGACATGAGGAACGTCCCTGGCTGGACTTTAAGTTGGGATAGTGCATTTTCATGGTGCTGGATTGTGCCTTTGTGGGCCAAACTCACCAGTTGTTGACCTGTAGAAGTGTCAGGTTTGTCTGAGTGGCAATCTGTTTCTTTTCATCTTCTGTTGGATACGGGTGCTACAGAAGAGAACGGGGAAAGAAATGCTTAGGAGAAGTGCTAGGGTTTTGTCAAGAATTGAAGAGTTAGGGCTGATTCCCATTGTACGCGCAAGAGCCAGCGCTGTGCTGTGAAATTCATTATTGTCAATGGCTTGCACGCGCAATAACTGATCTGCCGCTGAGCACTTGCCGCTTAGCTGCTCTTGCGCATGCTGCGGTTGTGCAAGGGCTGCTGCCGTGTGCTGTGACGTGCATTCACGTGTGTGAAAAAAACTGAAAAAAGTAAACAGAATACACATGGATCTAAAAACGGAACATGGACGAGAGGTTGATTCTGGCCGTCAGCGATCTCCCAGAGCTGTACCCTAAGACACAAGTTTGAGGTCGTGCAGAGACCTTGGACGCAAAACTATGCTGTGGTGCATATTTCCAACATAATAGGCATGCCAGATGTGAGGACTTTTGATTTGAATTATTCAGGTTTGTTTTAGCTATATGAAATCAACATGGACATGTCTCCACTGAAATACAATCATAACTATGTTAAATTTTTCTTAGTTTGGTGCTGCTTTCAAATCCTTATTTGCATTTGCACAACAGTGAGTGCATTTCTTAAAACCATTGGTGTAAATTGCACCGCATAATGACTGACCAGCAAAAGTGTTTATCTTGCTGGAAATATTTTGTCCAAGTATTTATACCAATGACCCATTCACCATTGTTAATACCAAGATAGTGAAACTGCTTTGTGTTATTGTCCATATATAACAGTTTACTCTGTAATTATAGTGTAATGAACAATGCACATTCCCTATGTGACATTGGTGTTGTGAGCTGCAAAAACCAAATACCAAGTTGATCATTCGGCTCCATACAGGTATTTGTAGGATTTATTTGTATGTTTATATAATGTAAAATATGTTTGGAGTGATCGACACAAGTCATGTTTGTTTTCATTGAAGTTCACATGTAAGTTGTTCAAAAGCAACATTTTCTTTAGAAAAAAACAAATCCCTTCATAACCCATCCGGGAAATCGTAGGCCCGACTCTTGTCAGCAGACAAATTGCTCATTGTTGAGCTAAAAATATCCCTGGAACCGGTTCCAGTGAAAGCAGAGCTCCTTCACCAGCCGGGATTTCCCCAACTGCTCTCTGGACCTGAAGGTCTGGTGCACCCACACTTGTCTTGCTGCTGCCTTCCTTACATATATCCGCACAACCAGGGCAAGTGCCATGGCTTTCTTTTGGTTCAAAGACAGAAACATCTTCACCACCAAATCGCTACTGGAAGCGCTGTGTATCCCATGTGTATCTTACACCTCTTATGTAAGAAGCAGACATGACGTGCATTCAAATATTGGCGCATGTATGACATAAATTTATGAACTCTTGCCTGTTTTGTGCTGAGCCTGGCAGCAGGAGTTTGCACCTTCAAGGTTGAAAGCACTTAATTGGAAGTTGCTTTGGATAAAAGGTTCTGTTAAATGACATGTAATTCACACAGACTTACCCCAATGTGTTGGAAGAGCCACGAGCGCATGACATTGGTGGCGTGTTTGGGTAGAACGCCCCGTTTGTTCTTGGTTGAGTTGTCGTCGTGATTAAAGAGGTTTAAGTCCTGGTGAAACTGCAGCTGGAGCTGAGCAGACAGACGTTCATTTAGCCACCTGTTTTTTTGTTTATGTCACCAGTAACACAATGTTTAACCCCTTTCCACACAATTTCAATTTTAAACTATTTATTAACTGCCAACAATGTTCAATTTTAGGAACCACTGATTTAGAATAAACACCAGAATCAGAGTCAAAGAGAGATGTACAACCTGATTGTTTTGGACGCGTATTGTCCCGGGAGAAAGAGCCTGTGTTACCACCTGGCCCTGAGGAGTGACGACTGTAACAGGCTGGTACACCGTGCCACCTGGAACAGACACACAGACACACACAGACACACACACAGACACACACATTAATATAATCTGCTGAGCTGTAGAGTGCAGGCTGCAAAGAAAGCTCTGATCAAAGTTCCCCACTGGTACACGACAACATCTCAGCTGCAGTCAGCCAGTACAATACCTGAGGGAGGGGTTGTATGCCATGGTGACATACCTGCAACCATCTGGCTGGGGTTGACGGCTGTTACCGTAACGTTCCCTTGCTGCAGGGCTGATGCTGGCACCACAATTTGACCCTGGGGACTGATGGTCCCTGAGATAGAGCTGGGCGTCTGCATAACAGAGCATGCAAAAGAGTGGACAAAAGTCATGTTTTCCATGTTGATAGCTCTAATTTTATAGCACACTGACTTTGAACTTGCTAATAATGTGCAGGTTAGAGCAATAAAATAGGCTGAAATACATAAATGCAAAGAATCAAATCAACATTGTCACTGAAGACACCAACAAATCTACTGTTTGTGATAGTTTATTATTGGACCCAAATGTGCTTAGTGGTGTTGTGTACTGTCCACCTACAGTCCATACCGGAGTCTTGGTAGGCGAAAAGCCCTGGACCTGTCCTTGTACGGGAGAGTATGGGCTCCCTGGGTCTCCACTCAGCAGAGTCTCGCTGTTCATCTTAGTCTTGAGGCAGGCGATGTAGCGGCTGCAGAAGTCCTTACACAGGTCACTCACCTTCTCCAGCTCCAGCAGGTGGATCCGCAGCACCTGGATGGCTTTCACCATCTAGGAGGTCAGAAGGGAAAAAAACAACAAACAATTGGTTGCAGTCTACAGAGAAGCAGTCTTGTCAAGCTGAATCTTTGTCTATTTCTGTGTCCTCTAAAAAGGTCTGATGTTGAGAATATTTAACCTAGAATATCAATCTTACTTTAGTTCTTGCCTTCTTCTGCCTTTCTTCATTTTATAATTTTCATCACTCTTTGATGTACTGTTGCTTGCATGTGTTTTCCATTTTATCCCTGTATTTTACTCGTCTTGTTTTCATACCTCCCTGTAAAGCACATTGTTACAGGGCTTCTGCAGGGCTCACCAGGTTACATTTAAGATATTTTAATACCACATAGGATCAAATGTAATGCCAACTTCACAGCCACATAATGCAAAATCCGTGTGGATTTTAAGCCTGAGAAAATTATTTACCAAGTAACGTTACCTAAATTTAAAAACATTTTATTATAATACTCACCTTTAATTTGTGATTTAACATTAGTATTTGCACGATGTGATGCGGCAGTAAGCATCACTGAAGTGCTGAACTAAATTATTAGGTAAGAAGCGACAGCAGTGGACAGGACTGCATCTCACTGTGCTGCTGAGGTTAAAAGTCTGAATAGTGACCGAGTGAGCTGGGGGTTGCATTTTGTATTTCTTTGTGAAATACCTCATGTCCCTCTGTTTTGGTTGTGTCAAATACCTGAAGACCTAAAACTGTTTTTCAGCCATGTTATTAGTCCAAACTATAAACCTTCACTTGATACAAATGAGAGCTGAGGGTTCAGCAGGTCCCAAAACTACAGTGAGAAATTACCACTAGTCACATCTGATTATTTTATAACTCCCCAGCTAATTTAATGTTTTCTGTGTCTGGCCAAAACTGTGTGCCAAAACACACTTTAAAAAATGTATAGTATTGTTGTGACTTCTCCTGCATTAAACACACGTTTTAAGAACCAGTTTTATTCTGTTTCTTTTTTTGAACCGTTTATGCTGTCAATTACATCCAAATGCACTCTAAGTATGGAGTTCTCCGTTTTAATAGTTGAAATATTTTGGCCAAATTATGGGCCAGAGTAGTGTGTAACGGTGAAAACAAATCCTCCACCAAAATGAAAATCAGCTACCATAAATCTAATCAATTCTACCCCTGACATGAAGAGGTATCTCACCAAGTTGTCGAGTTCAGGATCTTCGCTAAAGAAGGGTTTGCCCTCCTTCTCCTGACAGCGGACAAAGTTTTCAATGTCCACGTCGAAGCTCGCCGAGGTGATGCAATCAGAGCTCAGCGTGGACTGTTCACACTTCTCAAACAGCAGCGCCAGGAGGGGGAACAGGGGATGCCTGTGGAAGGCGTGCACACACAAAAGAACAGGAAAAGTTGCTAAATTACATTTCAAAGAACATGTTCTACTTTCTTTCCAGAAAGAGAACATGGCTCCTAAAATGCAAAAACAAACAAAAACAGAAGGCATTAAAAAGTGCTGACAGATACCCTATTATGTGAAAATGAAGTGTAGGTAAACTGATGTATTAACTGATTGTTATATTACTAATACTTAATAGGTGCTTTTTGTGAGATCATGTGACGTGTTTGATGGGACTGTGTGTACATAAACAAAAATATATCAGAAATCTTTTTCTTTTACTTTCACATTTCAAACGCCAGAGAGCAATATTTCCGTTACGTGAATAAAAGGGGAGGCTTGTCATAGTACAAAGTTAAGAAAGGAAAAAAAGAGAAGAACACAGATTTAAGAATAGAGGGGTTCCGGTTTTTCCATATTAGCAAACACACGCAGAATTAGCTCTACCGATATATGGATGCTTTGTCCGCGTCCATGGGGGTCTGTGGCTCTGTGGGTGCCGGGCTGGGCGCCTCTGCCAATGTCCCCTCTAAAAACTTCTGCTCGGTATCGTCGCCTACCTTTATCACATTCACACCTTGCATCTGCGGGAAAAGAGAAAACAAAGACGTGACAAGAAGAACGCAATAGAGTGACACAAGCTGAAAAGGGGACAGAAACTGACAGAAGAGGTGAAGAGAAAGGCAGTGAATGAGAGACAAAGACATCATGTGAAGACCCAGAGGAGCTGGAGGGCAAAGCTGAACACAGAGCCTTGTATCAATGTGAACCCTTTACAAAGTCACGAGGACATAGTCTAAAAAAACACTTACAAAAACTATGCATTTTAAATACAAGACTGTTTGTATTATCTATACTTTAAGAATGAAGACTTCTTTACTGTGACCAACACCAAGAAAGAAAGAAGGAAATAAAGAAAAGAAGTAGGTATTGATCAGGTCATGAGTTGTTAGTCAAGTATCAGCCACTGCCACTCACCTGCACTCTTTGATTAGAGTTTATTTTGATTCACTTGAGTACTTTTGACCTAAAGTTGACTTATGCATCTCCTGTGGACTGATGCAATTACAGTGTCTGCATGCGTCCATGCCCTGAAGTCTCTTTGACTTTTCTCTGTGAGCACAGTATTGCTAGACTACATCCAGTCAGTGTTGTGTTCAAATTGCAATGCAGACCTAAACAAAACATATCAGGTGGAAAGACTGCAACTAGGAATATAATCCAGAATCTGTGTGTTCACACACACATAACCTAATATAAATGCAAGAACAGATTAAAATGTGACTAGCCTCGGCAACAATCCACTCAAGGCACAGTCATTGATTAGGAGCCAAGCTCTCTTCCTTTACTTTCCCATATTTTCACACCATGCCTGCCTACCCAGGAGCATAAATCCCTTCCCTAACCATGTGACTGAGACCAACAATGAATGAGATTGAGCACAAAAGTAGCTAAAAATAATCACTTGCTTGAGGTGGAAAATTTCTCATTAGTCATAGATCGTTCTCAGCTCTCGACACCCCCAAATTTGGCACTTGAATGATGTTTTTTAAGCAATTTACATAAACTCAGGCATAGAAATACTAGACAAAAAAAGAGCTCTATACTGCATTGGTGTCTAAAATGTAGTGATTTATTAAGCATTCCGCCAACAGATTACTCAAACTTAAATAATAGCATTAGCATTGCTTGTGTTCTAGTTACATGCATACAGTGTTTCCCTTTGTTTTGCGATTCAGGCTGACTATTAGACCACTAAAAATAACTGGAGGATCCATGGGCAGAATACTGAAGGTTGTGTCCTGAAATATTTAGGTTTCATTATAAAACACTGTCCTTTTTGACCGTTTTAGTTAGTTATCTTAGGAAAAAAGTGCAGTTCTGCCAGTTGGAGCAAGTTATGTAGTCCAAGTCCAAACCGAACTTCACCATCTCACCCACCTGCTGCTCTCCCTTTGGGTACTTGTCTATGGAAACCGACTGGGCTGCCATCACGTTCACTGCAGTTGCTGCAAACACTGGGGCATTATAGAGAGCAGGGACAGGTGGCCAACCTACACAATACACAAAGTTTCAGTTAGACTATGTGTAAGAGATGCCTGATATGTAGGCAGGAAAACTTTTAATAGTGTAGCCAAATGCTTATTAATGTAATCTTATGTTGGGTAAGCATTACACACTGACTTATTATCAAATATTTTCTCTAAAATAAGACAAACATGGCAATAACCTGCAGCCCTTGAAGGACATCGGAAGTACTGAAAACAAAAATATGCAAAACTCAAATGTTTAATGTTCTGCGCTTATATATTTTTATGCACACACGTCTGGGCAAAACAAGAAAAAGTGGGGCCATCCGCAGACAAAATAAACTGAGTAACATTAACGTAATATGAAGGGACTGCGTTGTGTAATTTATTTCAACAACGTTAACGTTATAACTCGTCAACGTCCATAAACACTTCTGTTCATACCAATCTTAAAAAAAACAAAGAGGAGATGGAAATACGAACCCTGAGGTGCGTTGTTATAGCCTAATAGTGAGCTTATGACCCTATTATGTTACCCTGCAACTGCTAACACACCCACCACGATAAACTTAACGTTAGCTTTTAGCCCTGTGTTAGCTGCCCACCGTTCGTGACGGCAAGGGGAGATTAAGTTTACAAAATTATTTGGACTAACATAAATTAACTATCCTTGAACTACCATAACGTTAGAGTTATCCTCACACAAAGCAGCTCGGTGGGAGTAGGCATTGTTTTTCTCACAATATTTATTAGCTAGCCTGTTACGTTAAGCTACATTGGCGTTAGCTTGCGAACCCAATCTAAGGTTTACCCCAAAGAGCGACCGTCTGGCCGAGCTACTGCTAACGTTAGTAAGGTAACGTTAGCTAACTGTTAACTTAAAAATGTTTCTCATGCTGGTATGATGAGGCTAAATGTGTAGCGCCATATTTAGAAAGTGTGGGGGGGGGTCACTGCCAAAAAAACAAGCTAACCTAGCTAGCCAGGTACAAAAAAAGACCCCGCTGCGGATTCATACGAAGCGAGCCCTTTGCCCGGATAACAAAACAGCTCCGAGAGCGTTAGCATTTTTGAATAAACATTTTAAATGAATATGCATTTCTTGCCAGCTATATATATATTTATTCGTCTGCAATGATATTAAGAAGTAGTGGCTGCACACCAGGCAAGCCCCGGTTGATCCTCAAATCCTTCCCACATCAGTCAATCAATCAAGCGGGGACAGCTGCCCTCTCCTTCCCTTCCCCTCCCCTCAGTGCTAACGTTACAACTGTCGGGCCTCGTTTCTAGCTCTCGTCTTTTGCTTTTCCACAATCCTCCTCTGCCCCCAAAACGCCGACATATTTTTTTACCCCCCCTCCCAGATTTTTTTTTTATTCTCGGAGCTCTGCCGCTTCTGCTTCCCTTCAAAAAACACCCTCCGCTGCCCTGACTAGGTCCACGCTCCTCGCCCCGGGGCATTTTTGCGTGCGGCCCAGATTGTTTGATTGATAGGGAACGGAAAAAGAGGGATTTTGAGTGACAGCTTACCTGAGTGCCAATCTTCGTCACACTGACAAGCGGCTGCAGCAATCGGGACCCGCAGTTGTCGCGTTGCGTCATCGCGTAAGGGCACGCAGGGGCGCTCGGCTCATGAATATTTACGAGGTGGGCGGAGACATGACGTCCTGCTGCCTGTCCCTCACCCTCCTGCGTTTTTGCCTATGGGTTTTGCTTGGCAAACGATAAACTGGCAAATGCTATACACTGCCCCCCTTTACGCAACACATTTTACATGTATATCTCCAGCCTTACACTCCTTTATGCATATTTTCTTATTAAATACACAAACAGTACATTATATGGGTTGTTTACCCCTTAAAGAAGGTAAATAGCTATGATAATCAGGACATTATGTGCAAGCAGGCAGTCTAAGGGAGTGGGGAAAATTGTATAATTAAAATAGAAACACCGATAAACCACTTGCACACTCAGCTCTATTCAAATGACCCCCCTAAGGCAGAAAAGCAGCATAAAAGAAGCTTTTGATCTGTGCCTTTCCCTTATTATTACCCTTATTAATATTCCTTTATATAAGACAAAACACAATCATGCCAGGCAAAAACAGACTTCATTTCTCATTTAATAATATAGCATTTAATAGCAGAATGTCATGCTTATCTGACAGGTAAGGGGATAATTATCATAAAAAGGTACAACACCACCACCATTATCTTTCTGCAATATAACAGTTTGCAGCCAGGCCAACTCTTCTAGTGTCTGATGGAGGAGGGCTGCGGCAGACGGAACTTGGCCATCTCTACATCCAGGTCTGCAAATGTAAAGGGGGTGTAGTTGTGGTGCTGGTAGTTTTTATAAGTGCTGTTGTCAAAAGGCTCATCAGGCTCTGGAGGTGCCGCTACTGGAGCCTCTGCACAAGGAGAGAAAGAAACAAAAAGACATGTAATCAAGCTGCATACAAATCTTCCAGCAGTTCATGCTACTAACAGCACAAGTTTAGCCAAAAGAAATTCTGGGTCTAATCCATTGTCCTTGTCCCTGTTACTGATATTCAGGCTGTAAAAGTTGTAATTACGACTTGGTCCAGGCATTTCTAATAAGCCATAAAATGAGAATAAAAATGTGGCTTTCTTTGTAAATATCTTAAAAGATTTTTAAACAACAGCCATTTACATATTCACACATGCTGACAAAGGTGGTTTATTGTGGGGCATTTCCTATGGCGGTATTACCCCCAACAGTGTGGAGACACACTGGTGTGAAAAGCCACAAGGATTATGTTTGTGAGGGGAAAGTATGTGAAGGTTAACATGCTTGTAGACAATAGAGACAGCTCCCACAGTACTAAAAAGAAATAAAGATACTGGCAGAGGCACGCATGAAATGGATTTAAAAACAAAGGCATTAAGTCAAAATCAAAGTGGGTGTTGGAAACAAGGCTTTGATGCTTTTGATAAAACAGGCCGATAATGTTTAATGTAATTTAATTCACATTTAGTACATTTTTAATTTACTTTTACATCTAAATCTGTCTTGAAAACCCCTGAGCATGCTGTCACAATAAGGTCATAAACGCGAGGCAGTGAAAAAACATTCACAATCACAGAGAAATAGATTTAAGACATTTTCATTAATTAAAACCATGCTTATCCCACAGGCTTCCAGGTAAACCCAGATGAACAAAGTTTAAAAAACAAAGAGGAATTTAAGAAGTGGTAAAAGTGTTCACCAGTGTGAGGAGGTTGTTGACCAGGAAGCATAATTACCCAGTTGGTCAGAGAAGTGTTAAAATAAGTGGCAAAAAAGTGTTACAAAGGGCTGTAGTTACAGGAATGTATTTGTAATTAGGATCTTAATCATTGGGAAGCACTGGTTGGCAGCTTTATATGTTTGCCCACTGACAAAGAAATGATC
>NC_045743.1:23835412-23835589 GCF_008692095.1 Etheostoma spectabile
TATAATTGTAATGGTAGATTTATTTGAACAACTAGAAAATCCAGAAAAACATGTTCAAAATGTTATAAATTGATTTGCATTTTATTGAGGGAAATAAGTATTTGACCCCTTCTGCAGCCTACTTGGTGGCAAAACCCTTGTTGGTCAATCCCAGAGGTCAGACGTTTCTTGTAGTTT
>NC_045743.1:23835599-23835896 GCF_008692095.1 Etheostoma spectabile
TGACACATCTCAGGAGGGATTTTGTTCCACTCCTCTTTGCAGATCTTATCCAAGTCATTATGGTTTCGAGGCTAACTGGAACCTTCAGCTACCTCCACAGATTTTCTATGGGATTAAGGTCTGGAGACTGGCTTGGCCACTCCATACCCATCCACAACCCATTTGCTATGCCCTGGCTGAGGGAAGGAGGTTCTCACCCAAGATTTGACGGTACATGGCTCCGTCCATCGTCCCTGTGATGCGGTGAAGTTGTCCTGTCCCCCCAAAGCATAATGTTTCCACCTCCATGTTTGACAG
>NC_045743.1:23835906-23835987 GCF_008692095.1 Etheostoma spectabile
ATGGTGTTCTTGGGGTCATAGGCAGCATTCCTGCTCCTCCAAACACGGTGAGTTGAGTTGATGCCAAAGAACTCCATTTTG
>NC_045743.1:23835997-23836458 GCF_008692095.1 Etheostoma spectabile
ACCACAACACTTTCACCCAGTTGTCCTCTGAAGCATTCAGATGTTCATTGGCAAGCTTCAGACGGGCATGTATATGTGCTTTCTGGAGCAGGGGGACCTTGCAGGCGTCCTTCACAGCGTAGTGTGTTACCAGTTGTTTTCTTGGTGACTATGGTCCCAGCTGCCTTAAGCTCATTGACAAGATCCTCCCGTGTAGGTCTGGGCTGATTCCTCACTGTTCTCATGGTCATTGCAACTCCACGAGGTGAGATCTTGCATGGAGCCCCAGGCTGAGGGAGATTCACAGTTATTTTGTGTTTCTTCCATTTTGCGAATAATCGCACCAACTGTTGTCACCTTCTCACCAAGCTGCTTGGCGATGGTCTTTTAGCCCATTCCAGACTTGTGTAGGTCTACGATCTTATCCCTGACTTCCTTGGAGAGCTCTTTGGTCTTGGCCATGGTGGAGAGTTTGGAATTTG
>NC_045743.1:23836468-23836633 GCF_008692095.1 Etheostoma spectabile
TGCTTCTGTGGACAGGTGTCTTTTATACAGGTAACAAACTGAAATTAGGAGAACTCCCTTTAAGAGTGTGCTCCTAATCTCAGTTTGTTACCTGTAAGAAACACACCTGGGAGTCAGAAATCTTTCTGATTGAAAGGGGGTCAAATACTTATTTCCCTCATTAAA
>NC_045743.1:23836643-23836766 GCF_008692095.1 Etheostoma spectabile
ATTTATAACATTTTTGACATGCGTTTTTCTGGATTCTTTTGTTGTTGTTCTGTCTCTGACTGTTCAAATAAATCTACCATTAAAATAATACCCTGATCATTTCTTTGTCAGTGGGCAAACGTA
>NC_045743.1:23836776-23837679 GCF_008692095.1 Etheostoma spectabile
AGGGGATCAAATACTTTTTTCCCCTCACTGGAATACTCATATTATGACTATGATCTAAGGATTTTTTCAAAACATCTCGGTAACTGTGTAATTCTGCTTCCTGAAATACTTCCTCTGACTCCAACCCCTCCCAGCTTCTACTCGTCCAGCTGCTGTCAGGGACCAGAGGCCTTTTAACACATCTTTAATGTAACAGTACGGCCATGTGCACTTTAACATTACTGTTAGCAATAACATTACCTGGCACAATAAATCCAAACAATGGCATTATTTATTACCTGTACCCTTAACATTAAAACCTGTAACCCATATTTCATACAAACAGAGACATTATGAACAACAACAATGAGTCAAAGTATTCAAAATATTAAAAAGAGGAAAATATGAGAGAACTATTCGTGGCGTAAAGATGGATTTAGTAACTGCATAAAAGCGAAGTGTGGGGGTTTAAAATAAAGACAAGGGGCCGATTCCCGAGTCACTAAAAGTGGGGAAGAAGGCAGAAACATGAGCAGAATTAGTGTCACAGTATGCAGCAAGCAACATCTCCTTGATTAGACAGTAGCAGCAATGACAGCTGTAAGGCAGGGTCAAAGACAAACTTCAATTAGCAGAATGCAAGCAATAAAGCAAGAAATGTTCAAGAAATAGAAACATGCAGAAAATGCTTGGGGAAATTAAATACAGCAAAATTGCCTGGTTAAAGTACATGTACACTACATCTACCTCATGCAAAACAAATTCAAAATCAAGGCAATGGGATGTTAGATGTCATAGTGGTGGAACAGAAGATAAACATAAGGATATTTAAAATAATCCAGGGATGATATTAAAAGCTGTGAAAGCTACAGCAACTACTGTATGTGAGGGTGTTGACACCAGGTTAATTAACAGTTCACAGAC
>NC_045743.1:23837689-23846122 GCF_008692095.1 Etheostoma spectabile
AAGATAGAGAGAAAAGTCTGGTCATCTGTAGGGGCTCAAATATCCGCAAATAGGAAAGGGAGAGGTAGAGATTTGAGGAATATTGTGGTGAAGTGTGTACCCTCTGGTGCTTCAACTGGGGACTCCGCCTGTAGCTCCTCTCCTGCAGCTTCAGCTACGACTGGAGCAGGGTCCACCAGCTCCTCTGTGCTCTTCACAGGGGCCGAAACTTCAGCTGCAGCCTCAGCAGCCACTTCAATGGGGGCAGCTCCTACAGGATCTGCAGCAGCTTCTACAGGGGCAGCTTCAGCGGCTGCAGCCTCAGCATCCACTTCAGTGGGGGAAGCTTCAGATACAACTGGAGCAGGGTCCACCAGCTCCTCTGTGCTCTCCACAGGGGCCGAAACTTCAGCTGCAGCCTCAGCAGCCATGTCTGTGGGGGAAGCTTCTAAAGGATCTGCAGCTTCTACAGGGGCAGCTTCAGTAGTTTCTGAGGGGGCTTCAGCAGCTTCTACAAGGTCTTGGGCAAAGGCAGGCTCTGTGGTTTCAACGGGAGCATCAGCTGGGGCTTTTTCTTGAGTTGCAGCCTTGATTATAACTTCAGCTGGAGTTTCTACTTGCACATCAGGGATGGCAGGAGATACAACTTCTTCTATCACTTCTGGAGCAGGTTCCACCATAGCTGCATCCGGAACTTCTGTGCTGGTCATGATGTTTTTGGTGGCAGTGACAATCTCAGGAGCGGGGTCTACTAACTCCTCAGAGCTAACACTGGGAGCCTCGACAATGGCTTGAACTGCTTCTGTGGGCGCTGCTGCTGCTGGAGAGGCCTCCTCTACAGCCTCAGCAGCACAAGCGGGAGTAACTTTAGGTTCTGGTGGAACTTTCTTCTTAGCTTCATTGCTGTCTTGTTTCACTTCTGATCCAACCTCTTGGACTTCTTCCACAGTGGATTCCGACACTTCTGGTGGCGAAGTCTTGGTTTCAGTCTTCACTTGTGACTTCTCGTCCTCAGAGTCTGAGTCTGAGTCTGAGTCCGAATCGCTGGACGATGAGGAGGATGATCCGTCAGCTGCTGGATCACCAGGCTCAGCGGAGGCTACGGCGTCTGGGATTGCATCCGCCGTGGCGGAGGCTACGACTGGAGTGTCGTCTGGTGCGGAGGTTTTACTGCTTGCATCAACCAGGGGCTCAGCTAGGGGGGCTGTGTCAACTACAGGCAGAGCGGTGTCAGGAAGAACCTGAGCAACATCTGGGTCAGCAACAGCTGGTTCACTGGCAGAAGTGACAGATGCTGCAGCTACAACTGTTTCTGCAGTGGCAGCGGGGCTGGCCACTGCTTCAGGTACACCTAGAGACTGTGTTGGGAAAGCTCCAGGCTCGGAAAGTTTAACTGGAAAGGCAACTGCTGTCTTGTAGGCTAGCAAGGCTGCTCTGTCATCTGGAGCCTCTGTGGCTGAGGGAAATGGTAAACGGGACAAAAGTAGTTAAATAATAATAAACACTTACAGTAAAGTGGCACGACTTCCAAATGGAACCAAAGTTCCCTAAAACCCATGAAATTATGATGTTAAATTATGTATTATCCTTGAAATGTCTTATACTGTATAAATCTCCGCTAAACCTAGACTATAAACTGTTTAATAACTAATAGAACATTGTGCTGCCAGATCTTGGTGAGGACCCTGGAGGCAGAGTTTTGGACATACTGGAACCTGTCTCATGTTTTGCCGGGGACCCCAGACAGGACTCCATTGCAGTAGTCCAAATGGGATACATTCTATTACTTGCAGACACAGCTGGGAAAAGTGTATTATACAAAACTGGAAATCATCTTTCACAAAGGCAATGGATAAATGAATTAGTATCCTATAGTACACCCAGAAAGACCTTGTGTTGTGTGAGGCAATTTTGGAGAAAAAAAAGATTAAAACTTAGTTTACAGCAACACAATATTCATATATAAAAATACAGAAACTACAGGGTTTCCCCAGTGTATTGTAAGCCTTACAATACATCATTTTTATGTATTTTTAAGTCATTTTCTAAACTACAGTTACAGTGGGGCAGCTCGGTTGGAAACTTAGATATCATATTTTTTTTAAATCTCCAGTTAGCTTTTAGCACTGGGGCTCGAAAGTTTGGGCACCCCAGGTACAAATTTGTATTAATGTGCATAAAGAAGCCAAGAAAAGATGGAAAAATCTCCAAAAGGCATCAAATGACAGATTAGACATTCGCATAATATGTCACAAAAAGTTAGATTTTATTTCCATAATTTACACTTTGAAAATTACAGAAAACAAAAGAAGGGCGCCTGCAATACCTTGTACCACCCCCCCCACCTTTTGGAGATTTGTTCCATCTTTTCTTGGCTTCTTTATGCACATGAATACAAATTTTTACCTGGGGTGCCCAAACCTTTGAGCCCCACTGTATGTAGGGCCCTGTGGAATCTGTCAAATTGCATTTTAAATTCTCAGTTTCGCGATTTCGTACATTATCACTGAAACTACTGGGCTCAACATTACGGCTGCCATCAGTCCGGGACCGGCCCCAGCCGGGCATCGATGAAAAAAAAAGACACTGAACAACTTTTCTGGGGGAAATTATTGTGGATGGAATGGATGACTCGCAGAGAAAGCACACTTTAGAACTTAAATTAAGGTACATTTGATGTACTGTAAGAAAACATTAGACACAAAAATCAGCATCATAAAATCAGCATAACTAAATCATAAACCATACATACACCTATAGTATGTAAAAGGACAAAAATTAGTAAAACATATACACAATAGCAACCATACAGCAACACTTGAAACCCTAAATATTAAACTTTAGGAAGTGAAAAGAATCAAATGGCCTTACTTTTGCCTGCAGCCTTTGTCTTTTTTGCTGGCTTTGCGGGCTCTTCAGCCTGAGTGCACAACGAAGCAGCCGAGCTCCTCCTCAGGACGCCCCAGCTCTCCAACTGGAGACACTGCAGAAGAGCACAGACCACTTTCGGTATGAGTGCCAAACACACACAGGCAACTGCATTCAACATGGAAAATGTCACAAAAACAGTGTGGATTTTGCCCCCTTTTACTAACGTTGAAGTCAACTCATGTAATGTTTCCCTGAGATCATCCTACATTATCATACTGAGGTTTTTATTTTGTGTTCAAATTTGTGTATTATTAGGATAAACGCCTTGAGATGTATCATCTTGTTTTCAAGGGGATCCCATTTAATAGGTGTAGGAGTCATGTAATAAGACTGGGACGAATAAAGTATAAAGTATACATTAAAGTATAAAGTATACATTAATGTGCTGGATCCATGTGTTAGCTGTGTGGTTTCAGTATTTTACTGCAATTTACTGGGGCTCTTCTTTTGAATTTTGTTCTTCTTTTGCAATTCCAGTTAAATTAAAAGGTAATATTGAATGCTTTTGTGGCACAGACGTTTGAAGGATAGCCTATTGTATATGGAAATTTGCTGTCAACATTACATTTTTGCTCCATCAGGTTAATATATCTTCCTTTATTGGATGACAACAAGTTATTGTTCCAAAAGGAGTATGAATGTACTTATTAAGTTATTACATATTAGTTGGGTAAGATAGTCATTAAGAAACTGTATTTGTTAGGTCTTTAACTTACAGGATTAGCCAAAAACAGACATTTCTGACTGGTCATTTTAACCATTAACCGTTTTCTAGGACCCTTACTAAATCACGATGTATTATATCACCAGATGGAAGTATCGCACACTGGATAATAAAAAATAGCAAAACAACTTAAAGTTACTAATTCAGTGACATAAACAAAACTAAATTAAATGAAAAGAAAACACGTATATGCTAATCGTAGTGCTTGGTCTTTTGACATTTGTTTTGGTCATGCAGTGTTAAGTTAGTTAGCCACTTTGTACACAGAAAAGCAGCTAACGATAACTCCAAATTGGCAGATTTCACCATGGTAGTGTGAAGCTCTGAAATTGGCCTTTTCCAACCGGAAGGTCTTGGTGTGCGCATTAAATTGACAATGAGTTACGTTGAAATGGTTATAAAATAGTTATGGTTAAATTAAGGCTGAGCCATATGAAGAAAATCAGATATTGCGATATTGTTGTCATAATACCTCAATGATGATATTGTGGCGATATTATAGAGTTGCTTCAACAAAATATTTTTACAATGATATTGATCTTCAGTAATGTCAATATAATGACTAAGTGGGTAATGACATAAAAACAATAGAAGAGCGAGAACAGTCTGGTAACAGAAAATGACATCACTCTACTGTAATGCAGCCTTTAAAGACAGGAAAAGACAACACTTAAGCCACAAGATGTTTTAGCTTCTCTGCATTGGCTTCCTGTAAAATCCAGAATAGAATTTAAAATCCTTCTTCTCACCTACAAAGCTCTTCATGGTCAGGCTCCATCTTATCTTAAAGAGCTATATAGCCTTACAACCCAGAAGAACTACGCCTCCCAAATGCAGGGTTACTGGTAGTTCCTAGAGTCCTAAAAGTGAACGAGCCAGAGCGTTCAGCTATCAGGCTCCTCTATGTGGAACCAGGTTCCAGTTGGGGTCCGGGAGGCAGACACCGTCTCCACATTTAAGAGTAGGCTTAAGACTTTCCTTTTTGATAAAGCTTATGAGTTAGGGCATAGAATCGATATTTAGGGAGTAGTAGTTAGTCACATAGTTTTCAGATTATCTATCATATATATAACTAAAGGGAGCATTGGCATACAGCCCGATCCGGTTGGGGAGAGTTCTGGCCGGCCGCTGGAGCTCTCTTTACCTCGTCTCTCTTGGTTTTGCTGTAATAATTTTAGACAGCTGGGGATTTATTTTGATACACTGAGCTCCTCCTCCTCTATCTTTCCATCTTTTCATTTATGTGCATCCATGTCCCAGAAATGCTTGTTACTAACCTACTCTCTGGGGAGTCATTCCCCGGAGTCCTTATGTTCTTTTTTCCCCAGCATGTTCCCTTGATCAGAGAGGCTCCGAAATCAGGGTAGCAGCTGTCGCCATGGTCCCGCTACATGTTCTGTGATTCCATGTTCAACTGCTACACTGCGTGCCCTGCTACGTCCTGCTACGTCCTGCAACGTCCGCTGTGCCTTGTAATGCCGCACAGCGTCCTCTTGCCAGAACTACTACAAAGAACTGCTACAAACTACTAATTTTTTCTTTTTTGTTTATTACCACCCTTCATTCTAACCCCAACCGCCCGTCAGACACCGCCTACCAGAGCCTGGGTCTGACCGAGGTTTCTGCCTAAAAGGCAGTTTTTCCTCGCCACTGTCGCACTGTTGCTTGCTCTGGAGGAACTACTGAACTGTTGGGTCCTTGTAAATTCTGGGGTGTGTTCTATCTGTAAAGTGTGTCGTAGATAACTCTTGTTTGAATGATACTATAAATAAAATTGAATGAATTTACGATATTACGGGTTTCTTAAATTTAAGACGATATCTATTCTAATATCACGATATCGATATATTGTTGATATATTGCCCAGCCCTAGGTTAAATAATGTAGCTAGTAGCTCAAAAGGTAGCGTTACGACAGATGTGCCTAAGGTTAAAGAACTCCTATCAACGCCCCTTTGTCGGTGGTGGGATCCATAGAACACTTCTCGGGGTCAGTACGAAGGAGACAGCCGCATAAAGTGAAGTATTTCCCCTCCACTGTCTCCAATAAACTGTCACTGATCTCTTTAACGGTGTGGTATACAAACAGCGTACATGTGAAACGTTTGGAAGACAATTCAATTACTATTACCTTGAGGGAACCCAGTCGCCCTAAACGCAGCAAGGAGGTCGCCATTTCGTGTTCACAGTGCAATGCTCCGGCTGGAAACTGGGAGGTAAACACAACGGTTCCACAAAGTGTACATGGTGGTACAAACAAAAGCAAAGGTTTCTGTCAGTTTAGGGACCGTAAATGATAATAGATGTCTCTTGTAATAATAATCGGACAGTGTCAACACTGAATAGAAATAATTTAAAGATAAAGATTAGATAAACATATACAGCAATGTAGGCTAGCTTACTTCAAAAGTAATTGTAGTTCTTTTGGATTGCTCTTCAACGATAGAGGTTTAGCTCAGGGGTTACATCGACTCGAGAGGGAGGCTCAGCACGCTAGCTCTCTGGGCCGCGGGTTCGAATCCCGGGCGTTGTCCCCTGTCGTTTTCAATCATGGATTTATTATAGTCCATTCAGGGTTTTTAGGGGACCAATTTAATGAACCCTTGTGTTTTCTTCCTGTCTAAATTGAAAATTAACACTTTTGTTGAGGCTTTTTAGCAATGTTTTTAACTTTTTCTTACGTGTTTGTGCCTTTTTTCCAACACTTATGTTATGACGCTTTTTTCAACGTTTGTCACTTTTTTTTGACGTTTTCAACACTACGTAACACTAACTTTAACTTCAGCTTTACAGTTATTTTTGGAATTTATGGTCAATACACCTAATTTATTGGAAATGACACCTAATGTTTGAGTTAGAAACACAGAAATAAGGAATTATTTCAACAAAATGAAAGGAATGTATGTTGATGGATAATCACAGACTGGAATATGTCAACTTTTTCTCTATACTATTTTAAAAGCCCTTCACTGTTTTTTTTCAGCTATAAAATTTAATAAGACACCCCAAATTTATTATGCAACTTCATTTTATGCAATAAAGCGGGTCCCTGATGATCCTTGATTGGCCAATATCATCAAGTAAATGGACAAGTCTCACTTGTTTTTTTCCCACCAATTTGAAAGACTGAAAACATATTTGAAGTAATTTTTAAAAACAACACATTTAAAAAAACATTTGGGATTTATCATAGGCTACTTATAATAAAAAAATATAATTGTAAATATAAACTTTACCAAACAATAGACTCATAAAACAGGTTTTATGTGCTTTAACAAACCACTCATGGATTCCTTCGGTCTATGATTCCTTCCCAGAGAAGCTTCAAAATTACAACTGTAGAAAGATGAAAGAGAATTAATAGCTATGACAAAATGTTACTATGTTTAACCTCTCTCTCAATACCTCATTATACAACAGTTCTCCCTAATTGTTTTGAAATGAACTTCCTTCATTTTTGGCAAGCTGTTCCCTCCTATTTTCTCTCTTGCTACTGCCCACTCTTGTACGGCAGCTTCAGCCACAGGGTATGAATGTGTGTGAATGGTGAGGTGAATGTTTCCTGTATGATGTAAAAGCGCTTTCAGTAGTCGTTAAGACTAGAGAAGCGCTATATAAATGCAGTGCAGTAGGCATCTTAAAATAAATGATTTGCTAATTTTGTTGCAAGTAGCCTATTCTATATCGAAAGTAATTTAGTTACAAGCAGGCTTGCAAACAGGGATTCATTATTAGAAGACAGTATAACATAGAGAAACATTTCATAACGTGTACAGGCTACATCTTAAAATATCAACTCGCAAGTTTTTATTTGTAGCCTACACTTTAGCCTACCAGTTATATGATTCCTGTTAAACTGTACCAAGATCTTCTAAAACACTATCAGACTGTACTACGACCTGATTCTCAGCTTTATTAGATCTACAGGTTTCATATGTATACACGGCAGCGGTTTAGCTCAGTGGCTACTTCCAATCACCCAATGATACCTAGCTCCACCGCCCTCCGGGTCAGGGGTTCGAACCACGGGCGCTATCCGCTGTTTTCTCACTCTTAACCCCGGAAACCCCTCTACAGGTCTGCCTTAGGTCCTGGAACCATTTGTCATGGCCCTTGAAAGCCTGATAAATTACGTAGTAAACTCAAATTGTGGTAAATTATTTTGTAATGAACGTCCTTCATTCCTTGGCAACCTGTTCCCTCAAAAAACATTCACACTGTAGTAACCAATTTGTTATATTTGCCCACTCAGGTTTGTGTAGAATAAAGATCTCCCTTTGTTTTCTGCTCCCTAATGTCACTTTTCCCTTCATATTTATTTTTATCTCAATGTCTTTAATTTTAACAAATCATTTTGTCAATGTATCCACCTCTTCATAAAGAAGGGTTTTATTGCATGTTACATTCTACTATACAATATAGGTTTAGCACCCTCTCTTGGGTGCTCATGAGTCCCCTGAAATTACAGTTGTGGTAAAAGGTTTTGAGAATGACACAAACATTAGTTTTTACAAAGTCTGCTGCTCAATTTTTTGATAGGCAATTTGCATGTACTCCAGAATGTTAGTAGAGTGATCAGATGCATTGCATTAATTGCAAAGTCAACAAAAAAAACCTAATCTTAAAAAAACCTTTCCACTGCATTTTCGCCTGCACTAAAGGACCTGACATCATGTCAGTGTTATCTCGGTGAGGACCAGGTTTGAGATCACTCTGTCATGCTGGTTGAGTTAAAATAACTGACTAGAAGCTTTAAAAGGAGGGTGGTTTTTGAAAAATTTGTCTTCCTCTGTTAACCAT
>NC_045743.1:23846147-23855917 GCF_008692095.1 Etheostoma spectabile
TTGGTGTTACCTCAAGAACACGTGCGTCATCATTTTCTGTCACAAAAAGGGTTTCACAGGCCAAATATCATTGCTGCTAGTAAGATTGCACCCTAAATCACCATTTATCAGATCTCGAGAACTTCAAGGAGAGAGGTTCAGTTTGTTGTGAAGACGGCTTCAGGCGTCCAGAAAGTCCAGCAAGCGCCAGGAACCGTCTCCTAAAGTTGATTCACGACGGGATCGGGCACATTAGTGCAGAGCTCGCTGTACGCCACAGTGACGAAGACTTTTTGGAGGATGGGCCTGGTGTCAAGAGGGCAGCAAAGACCACTTCTTTCCAGGAAACATCAGGGACGATTATTATTCTGCAAAGGGACGGATTGGACTGCTGGATGGGGCAAGTCATGTTTCTCACATGAATCCCCCCATCCGATGTTTGGGTCATCCGAAAACAGCTTGTCCGGAGAAGACAGGGTGAGCCGTACCATCAGTCCTGGTGTCATGCCAACAGTGAAGCATCCGGAGACCGTTCATGTCTGGGGTTGCTTCTCAGCCAAGGAGAGTGGGCTCACTCACAATTGATCAGCCAAAAACACAGCTATGATAAAGATGGTCAAACATCCTCCCAAGCACTTCTCCCACCATCCAAAAACAGTTTTTTAGACGAACATGCCTTTTCCAGCGTGAGTGGAGCACCTACCCTGTCAGGCATCCCCCGCTCTGATCCTGTTGTCTGTCTTGTATGTTTGTTTGTCTCGGTCTGTGCATCATGGTTCCTGTTGCCATGCAACCTGGGGAGGTGTGGCCTCCTTACTCATCACCTGTTCCTGCTCAGCCTAATCCCACCTGTTCCTGCTCAGCCTAATCCCAGCACCCAACCTGTGTCTCATCATCATCACCACAGCTCTTATAACCGTGACCTGACATCCAGTCCCTGTCGGATCGTTTTGTTTTGCGCCTCATCTGACTTTTTGCTGGTTGTTTGTTTGCTTCACGTCTGTATTCGTTTGGTAACGGCTGTCTCTCTGTCTGCACATCCAGTATCCTGCTATGGACCATCAACACCTACACCTCGGATTGTCTCACTCCCCTCCGTCACAGCTTTTTCCTCTGCCTTCACCTGGGTTGGTCATCTGGTTCACGGATTAGTTTCAATAAACTTTCATTGAACTTCTCCTTGTCTGCGTTTGGGTTATTCTGCCAGTCGGGTCGGACATACCCTAAGGCCAAAGTGATAACTAAGTGGTCGGAGAAACCATAACATCAACATTTTGGGTCCATGGCCAGGAAACTCCTCAGACCTTAATCCCATTGAAAATTTGTGGTCAATCTTCAAGCGACAGGTGGACAAATAAAACCCACAATTCCACACCTCGAAATTATGCAAGAATGGACTGCCATCATCAGGATGTGGCCCAGAAGTTAAATGACAGCATGCCAGGGTGAATTCCAGAGGTCTTGAAGAGAAGGGTCAACACTGCAAAAAAAGGACTATTAGCATAACTATTGTAACGGTCTATAAAAGCCTTTGACACTATGTAAGTTGTACTGCATGATTTATATAGCGCTTTCCTAGCTTTTCTAGTCTTGACGACTACTCAACGCTCTTTTACACCATACAGGACACATTCACACACTGAGGCTGCCGTACAAGGGTCATCTGCTCATCAGTACACACTCACACACATTCACACTCGGTTCAGTGTCTTACCCAGGACAGCCACAGCCCGCCTATGAATGCTTGTGACCAAATTACCAAATTAGCGCAGTAGCCTTTTACCTGACATACCGTCTTAAATAAATAATTTGCTCATTTTGCTGCAAGTAGCCTATTTCTATATTGAAAGTAATCCAGTTATGCAGCCTTTACATTTATAACTTATACAGGCTACATCTGAAAATATCAACTCGCGATTTTTATTTGGATTGTTGTAGCCTACACTTTCTCCTACCGCTTATGATTCCTGTTAACTGTACTGAGATCCCCTAAAACAATATTGACTATACGTCTCATTCTCGGCTTTATACATAATATATTTTCCTTTGAACCCGCAGCGGTTTAGCTCAGTGGTTACTTCAATCAACTGACGATACCTAGCTCCACCGACCTCCGGGTCAGGATTTCGAACCTCGGGCGCTTCCGTTTTCTCACTATACACCCCCAAGAGGTCTACCTTAGCTCAAGTCCTGGAATCATTTGCCATGGCCTGAAGGCCTGACAAATGACGCAGGTGAACTCAAATTATGAAGTGAAAAATAAAGTTGTCACTCTTTGCTTTCTGCTCCTAACGTCACTTTTCTCTCATATTTTGTTCATTCAATGTCTGTCATTTTAACAATCATTTTGTCATGTATCCACCTTTTCATAAATAAGGGTGTTATTTTGTTAATATGCTATTACATTTTAATCCAACACGGTTCAAAGGAGAGGGTGTTTAGGAGTCCCCTGAAATTACACTTTTAGCCTAGGCCTACTCCCTGTTGTATCTCATAATCGTTAAATTCGCTAGATGCGCACTTAATTCACTTTGAAAACCCCCAACGAAGGCAGTAAAACCCGACATCCCAATCTTCAATAAATCATTTGCTTCTTTTAATGCAATCCTATTGGTTGAAAGTAATCCATTTACAAGCAGGCCTAATTGATTATTAGAAGACCGTATAACATAGAAACATTTTAATAACGTACACACCTTAAACATATCAACTGACGGGTTGTATTGGGTTGTTGTAGCCCGTGTAGCCACTCCTCATTCTAGCTTTTCAGGTCTACATGTCTCCTGACGTTCGCAGCGGCTTAGCTCAGCGGATACCTTCTATTCAAATGGTTGAAATCTAGCTCCACCGGCTTCCGAGTCTGGGTTCGAACCGCGGTGCCGTCCGCTTTTTTTTACTCATCACTCTATTTACCCAACATATTATACCTTTATTCTCACTTACTGGAACAGCATGTCATAGCCTTTGAAAGTCTGATAATGAAGCACTAAACCCATTTCAAAATTATTTATTTGACCTACTTTTTAAAATGTAATTGGTAAAGGAAACTACTAGAACTGTGTGGTCCTTGAAATTCTGGAGTGTGGTCTACCACCTCTATCTGTAAGTGTCTTGAGTAATTTCTTGTTATGAATTGATACATAAATAAATGAATTGAAATGTAATATACTAGGTTACTAAAAGTGTATCAGTTTGTGGGGAAAAAAAATACTAACTGCTGGATGGAGTGAGTTCAACATAAAATTGTTCTATTGTAACATGTACCACTTTCCTAGTCTATATCATGATTTGATTTTACTGATTGTTGCGGCGCTGCCGAGGTTCTGCTGGATGTCACTCACCTTCCTCTTCTAACTCCGGTTGATTTGAAATGTCCTCCGGCCATAATCGACAACCAAATTATATATAACTTTTTTTGAGTAAAATTGAGTAAAACTAATTCCTGAGGCTATTTTATAGAGACACCGTACGTGCGTCTGGCACGTTTTCCTCCTATCCCCCAATGCTGTGCAACCTTCCTCCACAGCTCTGTGGAGATAGGTCTGGCAATGTGGGACTTACTTTCCCGGCAGCAACAGAAAGAGGCATCTACAATAATGAACTGGATTTATGTGTTTTATTCACATTCAGCTCAGCCATGGATCAATCTGCACAAAGCTTATTTCACAGCTCTAAGTTCACTTAGTCTGCCAAATGTACATCTAATGCTTTAGCTTCCATCACCTTAAATATCTAGCTCACTGAAACAGCTCCACTCTCACATACAAAGCTAGAGACAATTGTTTTATTGCAACTTTGACTTAAGCAGACAAAGATGTACAGGGAAAGGGCGACATTAGAAAAAGGTTAACGCAAAGTGCTGAGTTCACTTCTGGGAACTTCATCCCTTGCTCTGAAAACACAAAGTAGAGATATTAACTCAGTGTATGTTGATTATGTACTCACAATTCATTTCCTTGTCTATTACGCTATCCTTGCTGTCTTGATGTCATAGAATATTCAGATTTCACAGTTTCTGAATCTTGATAACAAGCATCCAGATAACAAGACCTGACACAGTTACCAGTGAAACACCACACCAGGATTCCAATCAAAGGTGTAACATTTACCATTTTCCTGGAAGTCTTCCTATTAGACTTAAAGTACCATTTATGCTTTTTTGGCTTTTTCTTTTCCGTTATCGTGTAATGTTCTTTTTTGTGCACTTATAAGTTTACAAAGTGTAAAAACCTAAACCCCCCCCCCCCCCCTCTCCAACAGAAACACTGTTCTCAAACTGCTCTGTTGTAGTCCCTCTTTACTTCAGAGACAAACGCTTGTCACTTTGTAACACATGTTTATATGCTGTGCTACTGCTAGCATAGCACGCCCTTATACTGACTGGGGCTAGTAGTCCTTACCTAGGTACTGTCAGGGCACCGCCTCATGGTCTGTTTCTTAATGCTATGTAGTCCTTACCTAGCTACTGCGCATGTGGACCCACAAATTGAACAGAAGTGAGATGTCTCACTCTGTATATTATCAGAGAGCTCAACACACAGAGTGAAAAAAGGAGCTGCCGCATGAGCAGTACACAAAAATGATATTTTTTTTGAAAGTTAAACATGTAAACCTATTCTTGTACAACCTCAAAATACATTTACGCCCATAAGCTCAAACAAGCTGATAATACAGAAATACTTTCCGAAAGAGCAACAATCGCAGATTAAAAGCAGGGCTTTTATTACGTGGACACGACGAGGTGGGCTGTAACTGAGGATGTGTGAGCCTACCTTCTGATAATACTGACTGACGTGTCTCATTTTTTGCCCATCCAGACTAACAAAGCAAGACTTCAACCAAACGGGGCACCAGTTATCAATATCACCATTTTAGGGGCTCGGAAACACTGCAGTTTGTGTAGACGCAAGGCGCAAACATAAGCAAAATATATTAGTTTTAAACCAAAATGCAGTAGTGTCACTGTAGCCTTAGACGTACAGTAGGCAAGCGACCTATACCGCATACATCAGTTAGAGAACTGCCTTCATAGTCTAGTGTTAATGGTTGACTAATAGTTGATTAACTTAACTCACCTGTAAATTTGACACTCGGAAAAGATGTAGGTCTCCACCACCATAGAGTCCTGAAGCTTTGCTACTTCCCTGCCAAGGCCTTTTCATACTCTGCACCTGCATCCACTAGCCCCCCCAAACCCTACAGGGGACAACAAACATTATCAGCAAAGGTTTCCCCCCTCCAGATTAAAGCATTTTATTGATAGGACCGTCTCGACACTTTTTATAGAACCCCACAAGAAAAACATATTGAAATAGAATCATGTTTCCTTTATTTATTATTTTAGTTTGTTCACAAGGCTTATCAAAAGAGAACTTGCATCTGTAATTTCTCATGCTTTCCAGACTAAATCCTTGTTACAGCTATAAGAGTGAATTACGTGTTTACAACTGGGTGGAGTTTGCCATCCGTATACGTGAGCTTTCAGCCCGGTGGAGTTGATCGAGACTGGATGAGCATACAGTTTTGTACCCGTGTCGTGTAGACACGTGTCTAGTTTGTAATGAAAATCCCACAAAAAGAGTGTGTAATCGTTGTCTAGTCGCGATTCCCTTTCAGTGATTTCTATCATAGATCGCCTTACAGTTGAGTAGGCGTTCCTTAACGTGACCCAGGACACACGGCAGGCCTCCACTAGTGCAACCAAAACTCTGTCAACTGTGACGAACTTCCATTGCACACTAAACCTGTGCTTGTTTGACACACAGCTAAGCCATGCCAGAGTAACAGCAACAACCAAACTGGATGAAATTCCAACGTGCTTATGTAGGTAGTGAGACTTACTGGCTTTTGTGGAGTACTCGCGAATAGAGTCAAAGAGCTTCTGAATGGGTCCATTTGAGCTAAGAGTCACAAGAAAAAAGAAGAGAAAAAAACTCAAATAATTTCTCTTTAAAAGACAAACTCCTAAACTAGGATCATGCATGTGGATAGCATCTGCCCATTGGTTAAGAACAAATAATAACAACCATCTATTTAACTGTAAGCCTCATGCACTCACAGCACCCGCGACGGTAGACAGATAGACATAACGTGTGAGAGGTCAGTCAGTTTGACAGGTTAAAAGGTTCTGTGGTAGGTCATGCTAGGCAACACATTTCAGCACGGCTGGAAGTTTAGGTTGCCAATGCTACCATACAGTCGATTACTCAAAAAAAAAAAATCCAAAGAAACTTGGACTTGCTCCACACACACAGCAACCAGCAGGCGACCTCATCAGTTGCTTTTACCGTGAAGAAGGTTTACATTTCACATTATCCACTTAACGAAAGACACCTCCCCAATAGTATCCCCCATGAAGAGTTTGATTACATTTACTTTTACCATTAATGCCCAAATATTGTGAAAGTGGTAAGGAAACGCAAGAAAAGGAGGAGAGAAGAAGAGGTAAAAATAAATTAATAAGGTGACAGATCAATCTGCTCCGTCATAAGTGGAGTCTTTAACATTATCTTTCATTTTTTATCCAACACTAATAGAATCAACCAGAACAGCTTCATAAAACACACATTAAACATGGTAGAAGAAAATACTTTCTATCATTTTGGAACACTTAGGAAGAGAGAGGATTCTTTAAACCAAGAAAGAATCTGTTATTTGGACAGGAAAAAAAGGAAAATCAGTAGGTGTCAAGAACTTAGTAGTGAGGTAAGTGAAAGACAAAAACTTAAAAAAAGTGGAAAAGAAATAACCATGCTGAAATGCTGTGCAGGGAAGGACATGCATCATATGCAAATGGATGCAGAAAGAAGCACAACACATTAGCAATGAGTTGAACTACAGCTTGTGAAGATGACTGTCCACATTGGGGCAGCTGTATATGACATGAAGAAAGGAATCTTTGTCTGGTTATGGGCTAAAATGGATCATTATGGTTATGGATCATTTAGGGACAATTAGGAACAACCTGCAACAGGCTAGAACAAAAAGAAGTGTCCTTTGGTGATTCAGGTATCTTTACGCTTATCCTACACTCATCACAAACAACTTGTAATTCAAAGATGGTGGTGAAAATGACTGGCTGTTACTGCAGGGTCCACAAGGAAAAGAGAAGGATTGTGGGGGAGGATGTTTGTGGTGGTACCCTCAATTGGTTCTACTGTTCAGCTGGGATGTCCGCACTCAGCTCCTCTCCCCAGCTTCACTATGACTGAGCAGGGTCTACCAGCTCCTCGGTGCTCTCCACAGGGGCTGAAACTTCAGCTGCAGCCTCAGCAGCCACTTCAATGGAGCAGCTTCAACTTCTACAGCTCTGCAGCGCTTCTACAGGGGCACTTCGGCAGATGCAGCCTCTGGGCTTCAGCAGGAAGCAACTTAGGGGCGTTTCCAAAACTGGTGTAGCTTCTGCAGCAGGGCATCGCTGACTGCGGCACAGCTTCACGCTGCAGGGCTGCGGGTGCAGCGGAGCTCCGCAGCAGCAGCTTCACTATAGATGCAACAGCTTCGGCAACAGGTGGCGCTTCGACACAGCCTCAAACTACAGGTCAGCTTCAGGCACAGCTTCAAGCTACAGGTGCAGCGTCAGGGGCATCTTCTGCAACAGCCTCAACCACAGGTGCGCTTCAGGCACAGCTTCAGGCACACCTCAACTACATGTGTCACTTCTGCGACAGCCTCAACACGGGGCAGCTTCTGCGACAGCTTCAACATCGGGGGCAGCTTCTGCGACAGCCTCAACTACAGGTACAGCTTCTGCGACAGCTTCAACAACGGGGGCAGCTTCAACAACGGGGCAGCTTCTGCGACAGCTTCAACAACGGGCAGCTTCTCACAGCTTCAACAACGGGGGCGCTTCTGCACAGCTTCGACAACGGGGCAGCTTCTGCGACAGCTTCGACAACGGGGGCAGCTTCTGCAACAGCCCAGCTTCAATCACGACAGGTTCAAGTTTCTGACAACGCTGCACCACAGCTCTTGACACCTCCACCACAGGTGGGACTCAACTGCTGGCAATTGCAAGATTTCTTTGACCGCGGGGGTGGCGCTTCTACCACGGCTGGTGGCAAACAGCCTCAGGTGCAGCAGCAGAGTGCACAGCTCTCCGGCTGGTTTGGCTGCGCTTCTCGCTGCGGCTGCCGCGGCTGCTGAGACATGCCTTTCTTTGGAAACTCATATGCTTGTGCTGGACAATTTTCTCTATATCAAAATAGTTTTGGCCTGGTCTTTTGTCTAGGACAAGGTGGAGGACAACCGATAAGATGCATTATTTTCTTTAAAGAACAAAATTTCACTATAAACCCACATTTAACAAAATGCTATCCTTTTTGACAAGTGCTGGGTTGATATGTACCAGTTTACAGGAAAAACAAAAGATTTTAAAACAGAAAAATATCACAGCTGTGAGTTAGCCAAAAGGATACAGCCAAAACTGCCAGAACAGAAAGAAAATTGTAACCTTGACCACAACGCTTTATATTTGAGATAATTCAGTGTCCCTACACAATAATAGTGATGATCTTCTAAACCTGGGGAGGAAATCCAAAAATGGACTAGGACCATGTGTCGTATTTCACCATTGTTCATTACTGCTGGCACTACTGATTAAATACATTTAAGACAATAGAGAACCGCTAGTGTATAATATTCATCATAGAGAGCCTGAACTGACGTATTTGTTACTGTTATCTAATTCCAATTAGACTGGGTAAACACGCACCCCCACTCTGCCGTTGATTTGATTTCCCCTGCAGCTCGTTCTCGAAACCTGCACGTTTAATTCCCTCTTCAATTCCCAATTTTGTGGGAACCAACACACACTGTTTTTCTACCTTTTCTACGTATTGCGGGTTTAACCACTGCCGATAGAGAACGACCAAGCAGCTTCGTGTTTAGCGCTGACAATTCATTGATGTCACTTCTACGTCACCCGGATCATTTGTCTGATGGTTAAGGACTTTCCAATTATCGTACAGAGTCATTTGAACTAGGCCCGTTTTCTCTTGTGCAGAGAAAACTACAGAGCTGACTCCCCGGACCAAGCTATCTAATCTACTTACTTGGCTTGGTCTGGTGATAACAAATGGTTTCCCACACCTGAGCATACAACAAGGAAACCACCCACCCATCTGCCACTATTGTTTAAAGTCTGCAAAAGCAGCTGGTAGCTGCAGGTAAATATACATATTTTACAAAACTGCTCCCCTAAGCTGCAGCCATTTCAAAGCAGCTGCTTCATGTTTTTACCATGACATGAGCCAGTGGCTTGAATCTCTCTTCTGACCTTTCCTGTCACTTTGCCCAGCAGTGTGCCAACCATATAATTTCAAAGACAAAAGGGTAAAACCACCTTGATACTGAACAACGGTGTTCTGATCTGTAAGTGGTTTCTGCATGATATTCACACACCACCTATTTAGAAATACTTAATAATGCATAGTAGAATATATATGAGTCTAACTTTTTTTTTTTTAACTATGCATATGAAATCCATACAATCAGATAAGGCTTGTATTGGTTGTATTAAACGTAAAATGTCACAGTAGGGGGTCATGGTCCGGTGACGCCCCTGCACGGAAACACGGTAAGTAGAACTCAAAATACCTTGTTATTTGTACAGAGACTAACAAAAAAGAAGCTCTCTGGGAAAAGTATGCTGTGGTTCTTTGTACGCACAGTGAGGCGAAGACTTTTGGAGGATGGCCTGGTGTCAAGAGGGGCAGCAAAGAAGCCACTTCTTTCCAGGAAAAACATCAGGGACAGATTATTATTCTGCAAAAGGGACAGGGATTGGACTG
>NC_045743.1:23856119-23856245 GCF_008692095.1 Etheostoma spectabile
GATGCCTAAAAACACAGCTATGAATAAAGAATGGTACAAAACATCCTCCCAGAGCAACTTCTCCCAACCATCCAAAAACAGTTTGTAGACGAACAATGCCTTTTCCAGCGTGATGGAGCACCTACC
>NC_045743.1:23856270-23878573 GCF_008692095.1 Etheostoma spectabile
AAGAACCACAGCATACTTTTCCCAGAGAGCTTCTTTTTCTGTTAGTCTCTGTACAAATAACAAGGTATTTTGAGTTCAACTTACCGTGTTTCCGTGCAGGGGCGTGCACCGGACCATGACCCCCTACTGTGACATTTTACGTTTAATACAACCAATACAAGACCTTATCTGATTGTATGGATTTCATATGCATAGTTAAAAAAAAAAAAGTTAGACTCATATATATTCTACTATGCATTATTAAGTATTTCTAAATAGGTGGTGTGTGAATATCATGCAGAAACCACTTACAGATCAGAACACCGTTGTTCAGTATCAAGGTGGTTTTACCCTTTTGTCTTTGAAATTATATGGTTGGCACACTGCTGGGCAAAGTGACAGGAAAGGTCAGAAGAGAGATTCAAGCCACTGGCTCATGTCATGGTAAAAACATGAAGCAGCTGCTTTGAAATGGCTGCAGCTTAGGGGAGCAGTTTTGTAAAATATGTATATTTACCTGCAGCTACCAGCTGCTTTTGCAGACTTTAAACAATAGTGGCAGATGGGTGGGTGGTTTCCTTGTTGTATGCTCAGGTGTGGTGAAACCATTTGTTATCACCAGACCAAGCCAAGTAAGTAGATTAGATAGCTTGGTCCGGGGAGTCAGCTCTGTAGTTTTCTCTGCACAAGAGAAAACGGGCCTAGTTCAAATGACTCTGTACGTAATTGGAAAGTCCTTAACCATCAGACAAATGATCCGGGTGACGTAGAAGTGACATCAATGAATTGTCAGCGCTAAACACGAAGCTGCTTGGTCGTTCTCTACGGCAGTGGTTAAACCCGCAATACGTAGAAAAGGTAGAAAAACAGTGTGTGTTGGTTCCCACAAAATTGGGAATTGAAGAGGGAATTAAACGTGCAGGTTTCGAGAACGAGCTGCAGGGGAAATCAAATCAACGGCAGAGTGGGGGTGCGTGTTTACCCAGTCTAATTGGAATTAGATAACAGTAACAAATACGTCAGTTCAGGCTCTCTATGATGAATATTATACACTAGCGGTTCTCTATTGTCTTAAATGTATTTAATCAGTAGTGCCAGCAGTAATGAACAATGGTGAAATACGACACATGGTCCTAGTCCATTTTTGGATTTCCTCCCCAGGTTTAGAAGATCATCACTATTATTGTGTAGGGACACTGAATTATCTCAAATATAAAGCGTTGTGGTCAAGGTTACAATTTTCTTTCTGTTCTGGCAGTTTTGGCTGTATCCTTTTGGCTAACTCACAGCTGTGATATTTTTCTGTTTTAAAATCTTTTGTTTTTCCTGTAAACTGGTACATATCAACCCAGCACTTGTCAAAAAGGATAGCATTTTGTTAAATGTGGGTTTATAGTGAAATTTTGTTCTTTAAAGAAAATAATGCATCTTATCGGTTGTCCTCCACCTTGTCCTAGACAAAAGACCAGGCCAAAACTATTTTGATATAGAGAAAATTGTCCAGCACAAGCATATGAGTTTCCAAAGAAAGGCATGTCTCAGCAGCCGCGGCAGCCGCAGCGAGAAGCGCAGCCAAACCAGCCGGAGAGCTGTGCACTCTGCTGCTGCACCTGAGGCTGTTTGCCACCAGCCGTGGTAGAAGCGCCACCCCCGCGGTCAAAGAAATCTTGCAATTGCCAGCAGTTGAGTCCCACCTGTGGTGGAGGTGTCAAGAGCTGTGGTGCAGCGTTGTCAGAAACTTGAACCTGTGGTTGTTGAAGCTGAGGCTGTTGCAGAAGCTGCCCCCGTTGTCGAAGCTGTCGCAGAAGCTGCCCCGTTGTCGAAGCTGTCGCAGAAGCGCCCCCGTTTTGAAGCTGTGAGAAGCTGCCCGTTGTTGAAGCTGTCGCAGAAGCTGCCCCGTTGTTGAAGGCTGCCCCCGTTGTTGAAGCTGTCGCAGAAGCTGTACCTGTAGTTGAGGCTGTCGCAGAAGCTGCCCCCGATGTTGAAGCTGTCGCAGAAGCTGCCCCCGTGTTGAGGCTGTCGCAGAAGCTGACACTGTAGTTGAGGTGTGCCTGAAGCTGTGCCTGAAGCTGCACCTGTGGTTGAGGCTGTTGCAGAAGAGCCCTGAGCTGCACCTGTAGTTGAAGCTGTGCCTGAAGCTGCACCTGTAGTTGAGGCTGTAGTCGAAGCTGCACCTGTTGCCGAAGCTGTTGCATCTATAGCTGAAGCTGCTGCTGCGGAGCTCCTGCTGCACCCGCAGCCCTGCAGCGTGAAGCTGTGCCGCAGTCAGCGATGCCCTGCTGCAGAAGCTACACCAGTTTTGGAAACGCCCCTGAAGTTGCTCCTGCTGAAGCCCAGAGCTGCATCTGCCGAAGTGCCCCTGTAGAAGCGCTGCAGAGCCTGTAGAAGTTGAAGCTGCTCCCATTGAAGTGGCGCTGAGGCTGCAGCTGAAGTTTCAGCCCCTGTGGAGAGCACCGAGGAGCTGGTAGACCCTGCTCAGTCATAGCTGAAGCTGCGGGAGAGGAGCTGAGGCGGACATCCCAGCTGAACAGTAGAACCAATTGAGGGTACCACCACAAACATCCTCCCCCACAATCCTTCTCTTTTCCTTGTGGACCCTGCAGTCTAACAGCAGTCATTTTCACCACCATTCTTTGAATTACATAGTTGTTTGTGATGAGTGTAAGGATAAGCTGTAAAGATACCTGACATCACCAAAGACACTTCTTTTTGTTCTAGCCTGTTGCAGGTTGTTCCTAATTGTCCCTAAATGATCCATAATCCGAAATGATCCATTTTAGCCCATAACCAGACAAAGATTCCTTTCTTCATGTCATATACACGCTGCCCCATGTGGCAGTCATCTTCACAAAGCTGTAGTTCAACTCATGCTAATGTGTTGTGCTTCTTTCTGCATCCATCTTGCATATGATGCATGTCCTTCACTGCACAGCATTTCAGCATGGTTATTTCTTCCACTTTTTTTAAGTTTTTGTCTTTCACTTACCTCACTCACTAATGTTCTTGACACCTACTGATTTTCCTTTTTATTCCTGTCCAAATAACAGATTCTTTCTTGGTTTAAAGAATCCTCTCTCTTCCTAAGATGTTCCAAAATGATAGAAAGTATTTTCTTCTACCATGTTTAATGTGTGTTTTTATGAAGCTGTTCTGGTTGATTCTATTAGTGTTGGATAAAAAATGAAAGATAATGTTAAAGTCCACTTATGACGGAGCAGATTGATCTGTCACCTTATTAATTTAGTTTTTACACTCTTCTTCTCTCCTCCTTTTCTTGCGTTTCCTTACCACTTTCACACATATTTGGGCATTCATGGTAAAAGTAAATGTAATCAACTCTTCATGGGGGATACTATTAGGTGTCTTTCGTTAATGGATAATGTGTAAATGTAAACCTTCTTTCACGGTAAAGCACTGATGAGGTCGCCTGCTGGTTGCTGTGTGTGTGGAGCAAGTCCAAGTTTCTTGGATTTTTTTTTTTTGACTAATCGACTGTATTGGTAGCATTGGCAACCTAAACCTTCCAGCAGTGCTAAAATGTGTTGCCTAGCATGACCTATCACAGAACCTTTTAACCTGTCAAACTGACTGACCTCTCACACGTTCATGTCTATCTGTCTACCGTCGCGGGTGCTGTGATGTGCATGAGGTCTTACAGTTAAATAGATGGTTGTTATTATTTGTTCTTAACCAAATGGGCAGATGCTATCCACATGCATGATCCTAGTTTAGGAGTTTGTCTTTTAAAGAGAAATTTATTTGAGTTTTTTTCTTCTTTTTTTCTGTGACTCTTAGCTCAAAGGACCCATTCAGAAGTCTTCTTTGACTCTATTCGCGAGTACTCCACAAAAGCCAGTAAGTTCTCACTACCTACTAAGCACGTTGGAATTTCATCCCAGTTTGGTTGTTGCTGTTACTCTGTCATGGCTTAGCTGTGTGTTCAAACAAGCACAGGTTTAGTGTGCAATGGAAGTTACGTCACACTTGACAGAGTTTTGGTTGCACTTGGAGGCCTGCCTGTGTCCTGGGTCACGTTAAGGAACGCCTACTCAACTGTAAGCGATCTATGATAGAAATCACTGAAAGGGAATCGCGACTAGACAACGATTACACACTCTTTGCTTGGGATTTATCATTACAAACTAGCAACGTGTCTACACGACACGGGTACAAAACTGTATGCTCATCCAGTCTCGATCAACTCCACCGTGGCTGGAAAGCTCACGTATACGGCTGGCAACTCCACCCAGTGTAAACACGTAATTCACTCTTATAGCTGTAACAAGGATTTAGTCTGGAAAGCATGAGAAATTACAGATGCAAGTTCTCTTTTGTAAGCTTGGAAACAAACTAAAATACATAAATAAATGAAACATGATTCTATTTCAATATGTTTTTCTTGTGGGGTTCTATAAAAAGTGCGAGACGGTCCTATCAATAAAATGCATTTAATCTAGGAGGGGAAACCTTTGCTGATCAATGTGGTTGTCCCCTGTAGGGCTTTGGGGGGCTAGTGGATGCAGGTGCAGAGTATGAAAAGGCCTTGGCAGGGAAGTAGCAAAGCTTCAGAGACTCTATGGTGGTGGAGACCTCACATCTTTTCCCGAGGTCAAATTTACAAGGTGAGTAAGTTAATCAACTATTAGTCAACCATTAACACTAGACTATGAAGGGCAGTTCTCTAAACTGATGTATGCGGTATAGGTCCGCTTGCCTACTGTACTGTCTAAGGCTACAGTGACACTACTGCATTTTGGTTTAAAACTAATATATTTTGCTTATGTTTGCGCCTTGCGTCTACACAACTGCAGTGTTTCCGAGCCCCTAAAATGGTGATATTTGATAACACTGCTGCCCCTGTTTGGTTGAAAGTCTTGCTTTGTAGTCTGGATGGGCAAAAATGAGACACGTCAGTCAGTTTATCAGATAGGTAGGCTCACTACCCTCAGTTACAGCTCCACCTCGTCGTGTCCACGTAATAAAAGCCCTGCTTTTACATCTCGCCATTGTTGCTCTTTCTGCAAAGTATTTCTGTATTATCAGCTTGTTTGAGCTTATGGGTAAATGTATTTTGAGGTTGTACAAGAATAGGTTTACATGTTTAACTTCAAAAAAAAATATTTTTGTGTTACTGCTCATTGCGGCAGCTCCTTTTTTCACTCTGTGTGTTGAGCTCTGATAATCATACAGAGTGAGACATCTCACTTCTGTTCATTTGTGGAGTCCACATGCGCAGTAGCTAGGTAAGGACTATAGCCATTAAGAAACAGACCATGAGGGCGTGCCCTGACAGTACCTAGGTAAGGACTACTAGCCCAGTCAGTATAAGGGCGTGCTATGCTAGCAGCTACAGCAAGCATTATAACATGTGTGTACAAAGTGACAAGCGTTTGTCTCTGAAGTAAAGAGGGACTACAACAGGCAGTTTGAGAACGTGTTTCTGTTGGAGAGGGGGGGGGGGGGGGATTTAGGTTTTTACACTTTGTAAACTTATAACGTGCACAAAAAAGATACATTACACGATAACGGAAAGAGAAAAAGCCAAAAAAGCATAAAATGAGTACTTTAAGTTCTAATAGGAAGCTTCCAGGAAATGTAAATGTACCCCTTTTGATTGGAATCTGGTGTGGGTTTCACTGGTAACTGTGTCAGGTCTTGTTATCTGGATGCTTTATCAAGATTCAGAAACTGTGAAATCTGAATATTCTATGACATCAAGACCAGCAAGGATACGGTAATAGACAAGGAAATGTAATGTGAGTACATAATCAACAACACTGAGTTAATATCTCTACTTTGTGTTTTCAGAGCCAAGTGGATGAAGTTCCCAGAAGTGAACTCAGCACTTTGCCGTTAACCTTTTTCTAATGTCGCCCTTTCCTGTACATCTTTGTCTGCTTAATGTCAAAGTTGCAATAAAAAATTGTCTCTAGCTTTGTATGTGAGAGTGGAGCTGTTTCAGGAGCTAGATATTTTAAGGTGATGGAAGCTAAAGCATTAGATGTACATTCTGGCAGACTAAGTGAACTTAGAGCTGTGAAATAAGCTTTGTGCAGATGATCCATGGCTGAGCTGAATGTGAATAAAAACAATAAATCCAGTTCATTTATTGTATGCATGCCTCTTTCTGTTGCTGTCCGGGAAAGTATAGTCCCACATTGCCAGACTATCTCCACAGAGCTGTGGAGGAAGGTCTGACACAGCATTGGGGATAGGAGGAAAACGTGCCAGACGCACGTACGGTGTCTCTATAAAATAGCCTCAGGAATTAGTTTTACTCAATTTTACTCAAAAAAAGTTATATATAATTTGGTTGTCGATTCTGGCTCGGAGGACGATTTTCAAATCAACCGGAGTTAGAAGGGAAGGTGAGTGACATCCAGCAGAACCTCGGCAGCGCCGCAACAATCAGTAAATCAAATCATTGATATAGACTAGGAAAGTGGTACATGTACAATAGAACAATTTTATGTTGAATCACTCCATCAGCAGTTAGTATTTTTTTTCCCCACAAACTGATACACTTTTAGTAACCTAGTATATTACATTTCAATTCATTTATTTATAGTATCAATTCATAACAAGAATTACTCAAGACACTTACAGATAGAGGTGGTCTAGACCACACTCCAGAATTTCAAGGACCAACAGTTCTAGTAGTTTCCTTTACAATTACATTTTAAAAAGTAGGTCAAATAAATAATTTTGAAATGGGTTTAGTGCTTCATTATCAGACTTTCAAAGGCTATGACATGCTGTTCCAGTAAGTGAGAATAAAGGTATAAATATGTTGGGTAAATAGAGTGATGAGTAAAAAAAAGCGGACGGCACCGCGGTTCGAAACCCAGACTCGGAAGCCGGTGGAGCTAGATTTCAACCATTTGAATAGAAGTATCCGCTGAGCTAAGCCGCTGCGAACGCTCAGGAGACATGTAGACCTGATAAAGCTAGAATGAGGAGTAGGCTTACACGGGCTACAACAACCCAATACAACCGTCAGTTGATATGTTTTAAGGTGTGTACGTTTTAAAATGTTTCTATGTTATACGGTCTCTAATAATCATTAGGCCTGCTTGTAAATGGATTACTTTCAACCAATAGGACTTGCATTAAAAGAAGCAAATGATTTATTGAAGATTGTGGATGTCGGGTTTTATGCCTTCGTTGGGGGTTTTCAAAGTGAATTAAGTGCGCATCTAGCGAATTTAACGATTATAGATACAAACAGGGAGTAGGCCTAGGCTAAAAGTGTAATTTCAGGGGACTCCTAAACACCCTCTCTTTGAACCGTGTTGAGATTAAAATGTAATAGCATATTAACAAAATAAACCCTTATTTATGAAAAGGTGGATACATTGACAAAATGATTGTTAAAATGACAGACATTGAATGAACAAAATATGAGAGAAAAGTGACGTTAGGAGCAGAAAGCAAAGAGTGACAACTTTATTTTTCACTTCATAATTTGAGTTCACTGCGTCATTTGTCAGGCTTTCCAAGGCCATGGCAAATGATTCCAGGACTTGAGCATAAGGTAGACCTCTTGGGGGGTATAGTGAGAAAACAGCGGACAGCGCCCGAGGTTCGAACTCCTGACCCGGAGGTCGGTGGAGCTAGGTATCGTCAGTTGATTGAAGTAACCACTGAGCTAAACCGCTGCCGGGTTCAAAGGAAATATATATATGTAATAAAGCCGAGAATGAGGACGTATAGTCAGATATTGTTTTAGAGGATCTCAGTACAGTTAAACAGGAATCATAAGCGGTAGGAGAAAGTGTAGGCTACAACAATCCAAATAAAACTCGCGAGTTGATATTTTCAGATGTAGCCTGTATAAGTTATAAATGTAAAGGTGCATAACTGGATTACTTTCAATATAGAATAGGCTACTTGCAGCAAAATGAGCAAATTATTTATTTAAGACGGTATGTCAGGTAAAAGGCTACTGCGCTAATTTGGTAATTTGGTCACAAGCATTTCATAGGCGGGCTGTGGCTGTCCTGGGTAAGACACTGAACCGAGTGTGAATGTGTGTGAGTGTGTACTGATGAGCAGATGACCCTTGTACGGCAGCCTCAGTGTGTGAATGTGTCCTGTATGGTGTAAAAGGCGTTTGAGTAGTCGTCAAGACAGAAAAGCTAGGAAAGCGCTATATAAATACATGCAGTACAACTTACATAGTGTCAAAGGCTTTTATAGACGTTACAATATTATGCTAATAGTCCTTTTTTTGCAGTGTTGACCCTTCTCTTCAAGACCTCGAATTCACCCTGGCATGCTGTCATTTAACTTCTGGGCCACATCCTGTGATGGCAGTCCATCTTGCATAATTTCGAGGGTGTCGGAATTTGTGGGTTTTATTTGTCCACCTGTCGCTTGAAGATTGACCACAAATTTTCAATGGGATTAAGGTCTGAGGAGTTTCCTGGCCATGGACCCAAAATGTTGATGTTAGTTTCTCCGAGCCACTTAGTTATCACTTGGCCTTAGGGTATGTCCGACCCGACTGGCAGAATAACCCAAACGCAGACAAGGAGAAGTTCAATGAAAGTTTATTGAAACTAATCCGTGAACCAGATGACCAACCCAGGTGAAGCAGAGGAAAAAGCTGTGACGGCAGGGGAGTGAGACAATCCGAGGTGTAGGTGTTGATGGTCCATAGCAGGATACTGGATGTGCAGACAGAGAGACAGCCGTTACCAAATACGAATACAGACGTGAAGCAACAAAAAACCAGCAAAAGTCCGATGAGGCGCAAACACAAACGATCCGACAGGGACTGGATGTCAGGTCACGGTATAAGAGCTGGTGGTGATGATGATGAGACACAGGTGGGTGCTGGTGATTAGGCTGAGCAGGAACAGGTGGTGATTAGGCTGAGCAGGAACAGGTGATGAGTCAAGGAGGCCACACCTCCCCAGGTTGCATGGCAACAGGAACCATGATGCACAGACCGAGACAAACAAACATACAAGACAGACAACAGGATCAGAGCGGGGGATGCCTGACAGGGTAGGTGCTCCATCACGCTGGAAAAGGCATTGTTCGTCTACAAACTGTTTTTGGATGGTTGGGAGAAGTTGCTCTGGGAGGATGTTTTGTACCATTCTTTATTCATAGCTGTGTTTTTAGGCATCATTGTGAGTGAGCCCACTCCCTTGGCTGAGAAGCAACCCCAGACATGAACGGTCTCCGGATGCTTCACTGTTGGCATGACACAGGACTGATGGTAGCGCTCACCCTGTCTTCTCCGGACAAGCTTTTTTCCGGATGACCCAAACAATCGGAGGGGGGATTCATGTGAGAAAATGACTTTGCCCCAGTCCTCAGCAGTCCAATCCCTGTCCCTTTTGCAGAATAATAATCTGTCCCTGATGTTTTTCCTGGAAAGAAGTGGCTTCTTTGCTGCCCCTCTTGACACCAGGCCATCCTCCAAAAGTCTTCGCCTCACTGTGCGTACAGCGAGCTCTGCACTAATGGTGCCCCGATCCCGTCGCTGAATCAACTTTAGGAGACGGTCCTGGCGCTTGCTGGACTTTCTTGGACGCCCTGAAGCCGTCTTCACAACAACTGAACCTCTCTCCTTGAAGTTCTCGATGATCTGATAAATGGTTGATTTAGGTGCAATCTTACTAGCAGCAATATCTTGGCCTGTGAAACCCTTTTTGTGCAAAGAAATGATGACAGCACGTGTTTCTTTGCAGGTAACTATGGTTAACAGAGGAAGACAAATTTTTCAAAAACCACCCTCCTTTTAAAGCTTCTAGTCAGTTATTTAACTCAACCAGCATGACAGAGTGATCTCAAACCTGGTCCTCACCGAGATAATCACTGACATGATGTCAGCTGGTCCTTTAGTGGCAGGGCGAAAATGCAGTGGAAAGGTTTTTTTAAGATTAGGTTAATTTTTGTTGACTTTGCAATTAATTGCAATGCATCTGATCACTCTACATAACATTCTGGAGTACATGCAAATTGCCATCATAAAAATTGAGGCAGCAGACTTTGTAAAAACTAATGTTTGTGTCATTCTAAAACCTTTGACCACAACTGTAATTTCAGGGGACTCAGAGCACCCAAGAGAGGGTGCTAAACCATATTGTATAGAGAATGTAACCTGCAATAAAACCCTTCTTTATGAGGGGATACATTGACAAATGATTTGTTAAATGAAGACATTGAGATAAAAATAAATATGAAGGGAAAAGTGACATTAGGGAGCAGAAAACAAAGGGAGATATTTATTCTACACAAACCTGAGTGGGCAAATATAACAAATTGGTACTACAGTGTGAATGTTTTTTGAGGGAACAGGTTGCCAGGAATGAAGGACGTTCATTACAATAATTTACCACAATTTGAGTTTACTACGTAATTTATCAGGCTTTAAGGCATGACAAATGGTTCCAGGACCTAAGGCGGACCTGTGGAGGGGTTTCCGGGGTGAAGAGTGAGAAAACAGCGGACAGCGCCCGTGGTTCGAACCCCTGACCGGAGGGCGGTGGAGCTAGGTATCATTGGGTGATTGGAAGTAGCCACTGAGCTAAACCGCTGCCGGTGTATCATATGAAACCTGTAGATCTAAAAAGCGAGAATCAGGTCGTAGTACAGTCTGATAGTGTTTAGAAGATCTTGGTACAGTTTAACAGGAATCATATAACTGGTAGGCTAAAGTGTAGGCTACAAATAAAACTTGCGAGTTGATATTTTAAGATGTAGCTGTACACGTTATGAATGGTTCTCTATGTTATACTGTCTTCTAATAAGATCCCTGTTTGCAAGCCTGCTTGTAACTAAATTACTTCGATATAGATAGGCTACTTGCAAAAAATTAGCAAATCATTTATTTAAGATGCCTACTGCACTGCATTTCTATAGCGCTTCTCAGTCTTAACGATACTGAAAGCGCTTTACATCATACAGGAAACATTCACCTCACATTCACACACATTCATACCCTGTGGCTGAAGCTGCCGTACAAGAGTGGGCAGTAGCAAGAGAGAAAATAGGAGGGAACAGCTGCCAAAAATGGAGGAAGTTCATTTCAAAACAATTAGGGAGACTGTGTATAATGAGGTATTGAGAGAGAGGTTAAACATAGTAACATTTGTCATAGCTATTAATTCTCTTTCATCTTTCTACAGTTGTAATTTTGAAGCTCTTGGGAAGGATCATAGACCGAAGGAATCCATGAGTGGTTTGTTAAAGCACATAAAACCGTTTTATGAGTCTATTGTTGGTAAAGTTATATTTACAATTATATTTTTTTATTATAAGTAGCCTATGATAAATCCCAAATGTTTTTTTAATGTGTTGTTTTAAAAATTACTTCAAATATGTTTTCAGTCTTTCAAATTGGTGGGAAAAAACAAGTGAGACTTGTCCATTTACTTGTGATATTGGCCAATCAGGATCATCAGGGACCCGCTTTATTGCATAAAATGAAGTTGCATATAAATTTGGGGTGTCTTATTAAATTTTATAGCTGAAAAAAAACAGTGAAGGCTTTTAAAATAGTATAGAGAAAAAAGTTGACATATTCCAGTCGTGATTATCCATCAACATACATTCTTTCATGTTGAAATAATCTCTTTTCTGTGTTTCTAACTCAAACATTAGTGTTCATTCAATAAATTAGGTGTATTGACCATAAATTCACAAAATAACTGTAAAGCTGAAGTAAAGTTAGTGTTACGTAGTGTTGAAAACGTCAAAAAAAAGTGACAAACGTTGAAAAAAGCGTCATAACATAAGTGTTGGAAAAAAGGCACAAACACGTAAGAAAAAGTTAAAAACATTGCTAAAAAGCCTCAACAAAAGTGTAATTTTACATTAGAGGAAGAAAACACAAGGGTTCATTAAATTGGTCCCTAAAAACCCTGAATGGACTATATAAATCCATGATGAAAACGACAGGGGACAACGCCGGGATTCGAACCCGCGGCCAGAGAGCTAGCGTGTGAGCCTCCCTCTCGAGTCGATGTAACCCCTGAGCTAAACTCTATCGTTGAAGAGGCAATCCAAAAGAACTACAATTACTTTGAGTAGCTAGCCTACATTGCTGTATATGTTTATCTAATCTTTATCTTTAAATTATTTCTATTCATGTTGACATGTCCATTATTATACAAGAGACATCTATTATCATTTACGGTCCCTAAACTGACAGAAAACTTTGCTTTTGTTTGTACCACCATGTACACTTGTGGAACCGTTGTGTACCTCCCAGTTTCCAGCCGGAGCATTGCACTGTGAACACGAAATGGCGACCTCCTGCTGCGTTTAGGGCGACTGGGTTCCCTCAAGGTAATAGTAATTGAATTGCTTCCAAACGTTCACATGTACGCTGTTGTATACCAAACGTTAAAGAGATCAGTGACAGTTTATTGAGACAGTGGAGGGGAAATACTTCACTTTATGCGGCTGTCTCCTTCGTACTGACCCCGAGAGTGTTCTATGGATCCCACCACCGACAAAGGGGCGTTGATAGGAGTTCTTTAACCTAGGCAAATCTGTCGTAACGCTACCTTTTGAGCTACTAGCTACATTATTTAACTAGGGCTGGGCAAAATCAACAATATATCGATATCGTGATAATAGACTAGATATCGGCTAAATTTAAGAAACCCGTAATATCGTAAATTCATTCAATTTTTTTATGTATCAATTCATAACAAGAGTTATCTCAGACACTTACAGAAGACCACACTCCAGAATTTACAAGGACCCAACAGTTCTAGTAGTTTCCTCCAGAGCAAGCAACAGTGCGACAGTGGCGAGGAAAAACTGCCTTTTAGGCAGAAAACCTCGGTCAGACCCCGGCTCTGGTAGGCGGTGTCTGACGGGCGGTTGGGGTTAGAATGAAGAGTGGTATACCAAAAGAAAAAAATAGTAGTTTGTAGCAGTTCTTTGTAGTAGTTCAGGCATAGCAGGACGCTGTGCGGCATTACAAGGCATCACACAGCTTGCTGTGCCTTGTAATGCGCGCACAGCGTCCTGCATGATGCCAGGAACTACTACAAAGAAACTGCTACAAAAAACTATAATTTTTTATATTTTTGTTATAACACTCTTCATTCTACCCCAAACCGGCCCCGTCAGCACCGACCCCCTACCAAGAGAGCCTGGGTGGACCGAGGTGTCGCCTAAAAGGCAGTTTTCCTCGCCACCTTGTCGCACTGTTGCTTGCGCTGGGGGGAACTACTAGACTGTTGGGCCTTTGTAAATTCTGGAGTGTGGTCTATCTGTAAAGGGTCTTGAGATAATCTTGTTATGAAATACGATAATAAAATGAACAATTGAATTTACGATATTACGGGTTTCTTAAATTTAGACGATATCTAGTCTCATATCACGATATCGATATATTGTTGACTGATATTGCCCAGCCCTAGGTTTTAAATTAATGTAGCTAGTAGCTCAAAAGGATAGGCGTTACGACAGATGTGCCTAAGGTAAAGAAACTCCTATCCACGGCCCTTGTCGGTGGTGGGATCCATAGAACACTTCTCGGGTCAGTACGGAAGGAGACAGCCGCATAAGTGAAGGATTTCAACTCCACGTCTCCAATAAACGGTAACTGATCTCTTTACACGGTATGTGGTTTATACAAACAGCCGTAAATGTGAAACGTTTGGAAGACATCACAATTACTATTACCTTGAGGGAACCCAGTCGCCCTAACCGCAGCAAGGGGGTCGCCATTTCGTGTTAACAGTGCATTGCTCGGCTGGAAATGGGAGGTAAAAAACGGTTCCACACAGTGTAAGGTGGTACAAAACAAAAGCAAAGGTTTCTGTCAGTTTAGGGAACCGTTAAAATTAATTAGCTGTCCTTGTAATAAAATCGGACAGTGTCTCACATGAAGAGGAAATATTACAGATAAGTTAGATAAACATATACAGCCAATGTAGGCTTAGCTTACGTCAAAAGTAATGTAGTTCTTTGGATTGATCTTCAACGATAGGGTTAGCTCAGGGTTACATCGAATCGAGAGGGAGGCTAGCACGCTAGCTCTATGCGGCCGCGGGTTCGAATCCGGGAGTTGGTCCCTGTGTTTTCAATCATGGATTTATTATAGTCAATTCAGGGTTTTTAGGGGGACAAATTGAATGAACCCTTGTGTTTTCTTCCTGTCTAAATTGAAATTAACAATTTTGTTGAGGCTTAGCAATGTTTTAAATTTTTTACGTGTTGTGCCTTTTCCAACACTTATGTTAGGACGCTTTTTTCAAAGTTTGTCACTTTTTTTTGACGTTTCAAACACTAAGGTAACACTAACTTAACTTCAGCTTTACAGTTATTTGGAATTTATGGTCAATACCACCTAATTTATTGGAAATGACACCTAATGTTGAGTTAGAACCACAGAAAGACGGAATTATTTCAACAAAATGAAAGGAATGTTGTTGAGGATAATCACAGAACGGAAAGTCAAACTTTTCTCTATACTATTTTAAAAGGGCCCTTCACGTTTTTTCAGCTATAAAATTTCATAGACACCCCATTATTATGCAACTTCATTTTTTGTATGCAATATGAAAAGGGGTCCCTGTGATCCTTGATGGCAATATCATCAAACGTTAAATGGACAAGTTCACTTGTTTTTCCCACCAATTTGAAGACTGAAAACATATTTGAAGTAATTTTAAAAACAAACATTTAAAAAAACATTTGGGATATCATAGGCTACTTCAATAAAAAAAAGTTAGAATTGTAAGTAGAAGTAGGTTTGTGTACGACCCAGCACAAAGGATACGCACTACAGTAAAGTAAACCAAGGTGTGTTATACAGTGTGCGTTTAAAATCAACAGCTGAGCGATGGTGATTCCTTCGGTCTAGGAGTCATTCCTCCAGTAACGAGGATAGACAAGCGTTCAGAAGATAACGAACGCTGTAGGAAAGATGGAAAAAGAGAAGTAATTAAAGAACACTATCTCAGAGGCAAAGAGGGGAAATAGGTTTAACCTCTCTATCAATAGGCCCATTTAAAAAGACGGAGTTGCTCACATAGTTTGGAAAGTTTTTTTAAAACATTCCTTCATTTGTGGACAAAGCTGTGTCCCTAGCTCTTTTCATGCTCTGCTAATGCACCACTCTTGTACGCAGCTTAAGCCACAGGGGTATGAATGTGTGTGAATGGTGAGTGGGTAATGTTGCCTGTATGATGTAAAGCGACTTGTAGGAGTAGTGTTTAAGACAGAGAAGCGCTATATAAATGCAAGGGCAGTAGGCATCTTAAAAATAAGGATTGCTAATTTGTTGCAAGGAGCCTATTCTATATCGAAAGTATTTAGTTACAAGCAGGCTTGCAAAACAGGGATTCTTATGAGAAGACAGGATAAAAATAGGAGAAAACATTTCATAACGTGACAGGGCTAAATCTTAAAATCTCAACTCGCAAGGTTTTTATTTGTAGCCTACCTTAGCCTCCAGTGATATGATTCCTGTTAAACGTACCAAGATCTTCTAAAACACTATCAGCGCTGTACTACCGACCTGATTCCAGCTTATTAGATCTACAGGTTCATATGTATACACGGCAGCGGTTTAGCTCAGTGGCTCTTCCAATCACCCATGATACCTGGCTCCAACGCCCCTCCGGGTCATGGGTTCGAACCACGGGCGCTGTCCGCTGTTTTCTACACTCTTTCACCCCGGAAAGCCCCTCCACAGGTCAGCCTTAGGTCCTTGAACCATGTCTGGCCCTTGAAAGCCTGATAAACTTACCGTAGTAAACTCAAATTGTGGTAACATTATTTTGTAATGAAAAATCCTTCATTCCTTGGGTGGGGGGGGGGGCATGAGGGCCATGGGGGGTGTGGCAACCTGTTCCCTCAAAAAAACATTCAACTGTAGTAACCAATTGTTATTATTTGCCCCACTCCGGTTGTGTAGACTCAATATCCCCTTTTTTCTGCTCCTAATGTCACTTTTCCCTTCATATTTAGTTTTATCTCAATGTCTGTCATTTTAACAAAATCATTTTGTCAATTGTATCCACCCTTCATAAAGAAGGGTTTTATGCATGTTACATTATAATCTACAAGATAGGTTTAGCACCCTCTCTTGGGGAGGATAATGAGTCCCATGAATCAGTTGTGGTCAAAGGTTTTGAGAATGACACAACATTAGTTTTACAAAGTATGCTGCCCAGCGAAATTTAGACTGATGGCAAATGTGGGGGGCCCGCCCAAAGTTGTGTGTTTACTGTTTTTTTTTCCAGAATGTTCTGTAGTAGTGATCAGAGTGACAGTCAAGGTGTAATTGCAAGACGTCAACACAAAAATTAACCTAATTCTTAAACTCAAGAAAATGGAAGCCTTTCCACTGCATTGGCGCCCTGCCAAAAGGACCAGCTGACATCATGTCAGTGATTATCTCGGTGAGGACACAAGGTTTGAGAATCAGAGACTCTGTCATGCTGGTTGAGTTAAAATAAAGCTAGACTGAGAGCTTTAAAAGGAGGGTGGTTTTGAAAAAAGTTTGTCAGTCCTCTGGTTAACATTAGTACCTGCAAAGAACACGTGCGTCAATCATTGTCTTTCGCAGAGCAAAAAAGGGGTTCATAGGGCCAAGATATTGCTGTAGTAAGATTCACCGAACATAAACCATTTATCAGATCATCGAGAACTTCAAGGAGAGAGGTGCAGTGTTGTGAAGGAGGGCTTGAGAGTAGGGCTGAGTCGGCAAGAAAGTCCAGCAAGCGCAAGGACCGTACTCCTAAAAGTTGATTCAGCGACGGGATCGGGGCACCATTAGTGCGAGAGCTCGCCTGTACGCACAGTGAGGCGAAAAAAGCTTTTGGAGGATGGCTGGTATGTCACAGAGGGGGGCAGCAAAGAAGCCAATCTTTCCGGGAAAAACATCAGGGACAGTTATTATTCGCAAAAGGGGACAGGGATGGACATGTGAGGACTGGGGCACAGTCCATTTTCTCACATGAATCCCCCTCCGATTGTTTGGGGTCATCCGGAACAACAAGTTGCCGGAGACGACAGGGTTGAGCTACCATTCATCCGTGTCATGCCAACAAGGGAAGCATTCCGGGATCGTTCATGTCTGGGGGTGCTTCTCCAGCCAAGGGGAGGAGGGCTCACTCACAATGAATGCCTAAAACCACAGTATGATAAAGAATGGTTACATTGTAAACATCCTCCAGAGCAAATTCTCCAACAATCCAAAAACGTGTGTAGACGAACAATGCCTTTTCACAGAAGTGAGGAGCCACCTACCTGTCAGGAATCCCCACGCTCTGATCTGTTGTCTGTCTGTATGTTTGTGTCTCGGTCTGTGCATCTGGTTCCGTTGCCATGCAACCTGGGAGGTGTGGCACTCTTGACTCAATCACCGGTTGACTGCTAAGCAAAATCACCGATCACCTGGTACGGCTCAGGCTAATCACCAGCACCCACCTGTGTCTCATCATCATCACCACCAGGCTCTTCTACCGTGTACCTGACATCCATTCCCTGGTCGACGAGCGTAGTGTATGGCGCACTCATCTGACTTTTTAGACTGGTTGAGTACGAGTTTGCTTCTTATCGAGATCATGTATAGTATGTGGTAACGCTGCTGTCTCTCTGTCGCAAATCCAGTAATCCTGCTAGTGCCATCAACACCTCTACACCTCCGGAGTCTCACCCCGTGCCGTCACAGCGTTTTCCTATGCTTCACCGGGTGGTATCGGTTAACGGGGTTTCATAAACTTTAATTCATTGAACTTCTCCTTGTCTGCGTTTGGGTTATTCTGCCAGTCGGGTCTGACATACCCATAAGGCCAAAGTGATAACTAAGTGGCTCGGAGAAACATAACATCAACATTTTGGGTCCATGGCCAGGAAACTCCTCAGACCTTAATCCCATTGAAAATTTGTGGTCAATCTTCAAGCGGCAGGTGGACAAATAAAAACCCACAAATTCCGACAAACTTCGAAAATTATGCAAGAATGGACTGCCATCAGTCAGGATGTGGCCCAGAAGTTAAATGACAGCATGCCAGGGTGAATTTCAGAGGTCTTGAAAAGAAGGGTCAACACTGCAAAAAAAAGGACTATTAGCATAAACTTATTGTAACTGTCTATAAAAGCCTTTGACACTTATGTAAGTGTACTGCATGCATTTATATAGTGCTTTCCTAGCTTTTCTAGTCTTGACGACTACTCAAAGCGCTTTTACATCATACAGGACACATTCACACACTGAGGCTGCCGTACAAGGTGTCACCTGCTCATCAGATACACACTCACACACATTCACACTCGGGGTTCAGTGTCTTACCCAAGGACAGCCACAGCCGCCCTTATGAAATGCTTGTGACCAAATTACCAAATTAGCGCAGTAGCCTTTTACCTGACATACCGTCTTAAAATAAATAATTTGCTCATTTTGCTGCAAGTAGCCTATTCTATATTGAAAGTAATCCAGTTATAAGCAGGCCTTTACATTTATAACTTATACAGGCTACATCTGAAAATATCAACTCGCGAGTTTTATTTGGATTGTTGTAGCCTACACTTTCTCCTACCGCTTATGATTCCTGTTTAACTGTACTGAGATCCTCTAAAACAATATCTGACTATCGTCCTCATTCTCGGCTTTATACAATATATATTTCCTTTGAACCCGCAGCGGTTTAGCTCAGTGGTTACTTCAATCAACTGACGATACCTAGCCACCGACCTCCGGTCAGGAGTCGACGCGCTGTCCGCTGTTTTCTCACTATACCCCCCAAGAGGTCTACCTTATGCTCAAGTCCTGGAATCATTTGCCATGGCCTTGGAAAGCCTGACAAATGACGCAGTGAACTCAAATTATGAAGTGAAAAATAAAGTTGTCACTCTTTGCTTTCTGCTCCCTAACGTCACTTTTCTCTTCATATTTATGTTCATTCAATGTCTGTCATTTTAACAAATCATTTTGTCAATGTATCCACCTTTTCATAAATAAGGGTGTTATTATTGTTAATATTGCATATTACATTTTAATCTACAACACAGGTTCAAAGGAGAGGGTGTTTAGGAGTCCCCTGAAATTACACTTTTAGCCTAGGCCTACTCCCTGTTGTATGCTATAAATCGTTAAATTCGCTAGATGGCGCACTTAATTCACTTTGAAAACCCACAACGAAGGCAGTAAAACCCGACATGCACAATCTTCAAATAAATCATTTTGCTTCTTTTAATGCAAGTAGCCTATTGTGTTGAAAGTAATCCAGTTACAAGCAGGCCTAATTGATTATTAGAAGACCGTATAACATAGAAACATTTTATAACGTACACACCTTAAAACATATCAACTGACGGGTTGTATTGGGGTTGTTGTAGCCCGTGTAAGCCTACTTCCTCATTCTGAGCTTTATCAGGTCTACATGTCTCCTGAGCGTTCGGCAGCGGCTTAGCTCAGCGGATACTTCTATTCAAATGGTTGAAATCTAGCTCCACCGGCTTCCGAGTCTGGGAGTTCGAACCGCGGGTGCCGTCCGCTGTTTTTTTACTCATCACTCTATTTACCCAACATATGTATACCTTTATTCTCACTTACTGGAACAGCATGTCATAGCCTTTGAAAGTCTGATAAATGAAGCACTAAACCCATTTCAAAATATTATTTATTTGACCTACTTTTTAAAATGTAATTGTAAAGGAAACTACTAGAACTGTTGGGTCCTTGTAAATTCTGGAGTGTGGTCTAGACCTACTCTATCTGTAAAGTGTCTTGAGATAATTCTTGTTATGAATTGATACTATAAATAAAATTGAATTGAAATGTAATATACTAGGTTTACTAAAAGTGTATCAGTTTGTGGGGAAAAAAAATACTAACTGCTGATGGAGTGATATTCAACATAAAATTGTTCTATTGTAACGATGTACCACTTTCCCTAGTCTATATCAATGATGTTTGATTTACTGGATTGTTGCGGCGCTGCCGGAGGTTCTGCTGGATGTCACTCACCTTCCGCTTTCTAAACTCCGGTTGATTTGAAAATCGTCCTCCGAGCCAGAATCGACAACCAAATTATATATAACTTTTTTTGAGTAAAATTGAGTAAAACTAATTCCTGAGGCTATTTTATAGAGACACCGTACGTGCGTCTGGCACGTTTTCCTCCTATCCCACAATGCTGTGTGCCAGACCTTCCTCCACAGCTCTGTGGAGATAGGTCTGGCAATGTGGGACTATACTTTCCCGGACAGCAACAGAAAGAGGCATGCATACAATAAATGAACTGGAATTTATTGTTTTTATTCACATTCAGCTCAGCCATGGATCAATCTGCACAAAGCTTATTTCACAGCTCTAAGTTCACTTAGTCTGCCAGAATGTACATCTAATGCTTTAGCTTCCATCACCTTAAAATATCTAGCTACTGAAACAGCTCCACTCTCACATACAAAGCTAGAGACAATTTTTTATTGCAACTTTGACATTAAGCAGACAAAGATGTACAGGGAAAAGGCGACATTAGAAAAAGGTTAACGGCAAAGTGCTGAGGTTCACTTCTGGGAAACTTCATCCAACTTGGGCTCTGAAAACACAAAGTAGAGATATTAACTCAGTGCATGTTTGATTATGTACTCACAATTACATTTCCTTGTCTATTACGCTATCCTTGCTGGTCTTGATGTCATAGAATATTCAGATTTCACAGTTTCTGAATCTTGATAAAAGCATCCAGATAACAAGACCTGACACAGTTACCAGTGAAACACCACAACAGGATTCCAATCAAAAGGGGGTACATTTACATTTCCTGGAAGTCTTCCTATTAGAACTTAAAGTACTCATTTTATGCTTTTTTGGCTTTTTCTCTTTCCGTTATTGTGTAATGTATCTTTTTTGTGCACGTTATAAGTTTACAAAGTGTAAAAACCTCAAATCCCCCCCCCCCTCTCCAACAGAAAACACTGTTCTCAAACTGCTCTGTTGTAGTCCCGTCTTTACTTCAGAGACAAACGCTTGTCACTTTGTAACACATGTTATAATGCTTGCTTAGCTGCTAGCATAGCACGCCCTTATACTGACTGGCTAGTAGTCCTTACCTAGGTACTGTCAGGGCACGCCCTCATGGTCTGTTTCTTAATGGCTAGTAGTCCTTACCTAGCTACTGCGCATGTGGGACTCCAACAAAGATGGAACAGAAGTGAGATGTCTCACTCTGTAGATTATCAGAGAGCTCAACACACAGAGTGAAAAAAGGAGCTGCCGCAATGAGCAGTACAACAAAAATATGATGTTTTTTGAAAGTTAAACCATGTAAACCTATTCTGGTACAACCTCAAAATACAATTTACTCCATAAGCTCAAACAAGCTGATAATACAGAAAATACTTTGCAGAAAGAGCAACAATGGCGAGATGTAAAAGCAGGGCTTTATTAGCGTGGACGACGACGAGGTGGAGCTGTAACTGAAGGTATGTGAGCCTACCTATCTGATAAGACTGACTGACGTGTCTCAGTTTTTGCCCATCCAGACTACAAAGCAAGACTTTCAAACCAAAACAGGGGCAGCAGTGTTATCAAATATCACCATTTTAGGGGCTCGGAAACACTGCAGTTGTGTAGACGCAAGGCGCAAACATAGCAAAATATATTAGTTTTAAACCAAAATGCAGTAGTGTCACTGTAGCCTTAGACAGTACAGTAGGCAAGCAGGAACTATACCGCATACATCAGTTAGAGAACTGCCCTTCATAGTCTAGTGTTAATGGTTGACTAATAGTTGATTAACTTAACTCACCTGTAAATTTGAACTCTGGAAAAGATGTGAGGTCTCCACCACCATAGAGTCTCTGAAGCTTTGCTACTTCCTCTGCCAAGGCCTTTTCATACTCTGCACCTGCATCCACTAGCCCCCCAGAAGCCCTACAGGGGGACAACAAGCAGTGATCAGCAAAGGTTTCCTCCTAGATTAAATGCATTTTATTGATAGGACCGTCTCAGCACTTTTTATAGAACCCCCACAAGAAAAACATATTGAAATAGAATCATGTTTCATTTATTTTAGTATTTTAGTTGTTTACAAGGCTTAGCAAAAGAGAAACTTGCATCTGTAATTTCTCATGCTTTCCAGACTAAAATCCTTGTTACAGCTATAAGAGTGAATTACGTGTTTACACTGGGTGGAGTTGCCAGCCGTATACGTGAGCTTTCCAGCACAGGTGGAGGTGATCGAGACTGGATGAGCATACAGTTTTGTAACCGTGTCGTGTAGACACGTTGCTAGTTTGTAAATGATAAATCCCAAGCAAAAGAGTGTGGTAATCGTTGTCTAGTCGCGATTCCCTTTCAGTGATTTCTATCATAGATCCGCTTACAGTT
>NC_045743.1:23878583-23878648 GCF_008692095.1 Etheostoma spectabile
TCCTTAACGTGACCCAGGACACATAGGCAGGCCTCCAGAGTGCAACCAAAACTCTGTCAAGTGTG
>NC_045743.1:23878658-23880095 GCF_008692095.1 Etheostoma spectabile
CATTGCACACTAAACCTGTGCTTGTTTGAACACACAGCTAAGCCAATGACAGAGTAACAGCAACAACCAAACTGGGATGAAATTCCAACGTGCTTAGTGGAGGTAGTGAGACTTACTGGCTTTTTGTGGAGTACTCGCGAATAGAGTCAAAGAAGAGCTTCTGAATTGGGTCCATTTGAGCTAAGAGTCACAAGAAAAAAAAAGAAGAAAAAAACTCAAATAAATTTCTCTTTAAAAGACAAACTCCTAAACTAGGATCATGCATTTGGATAGCATCTGCCCATTTGGTTAGAACAAATAAATAACAACCAATCTAATTTTAACTGTAAGCCTCATGCACATCCCAGCACCAGGGACGGTAGACAGATAGACATGAACGTGTGAGAGGTCAGGTCAGTTGACAGGTTAAAAGGTTGCTGTGATAGGTCATGCTAGGCAACACATTTATAGCACTGCTGGAAGGTTTAGGTTGCCAATGCTACCAATACAGTCTAGTAGTCAAAAAAAAAAAATCCAAAGAAACTTGGACTTGCTCCACACACAGCAACCAGCGGGCGACCTCATCAAGTGCTTTTACCGTGAAAGAATGTTTACATTTACACATTATCCATTAACGAAAGACACCTAAACAATATGATCCCACATGAAGAGGTTGATTACATTTTACTTTTACCATGAGATGCCCAAATAAGTGTGAAAAGTGTAAGGAACGCAAGAAAAGGAGGAGAGAAGATAGAGGTAAAAACATAAATTAATAAGGTGACAGATGCAATCTGCTCCGTCATAAGTGGAGCTTTAACATTATCTTTCATTTTTTATACAACACTAATAGAAAATCAACCAGAATAGCTTCATAAAAAACACAACATTAAACATGGTAGAAGAAAATACTTTCTATCATGTTGGAACATCTTAGGAAGGAAGAGAGGATTCTTTAAATCAAAGAAAGAATCTATTATTTGGACAGGAATAAAAAGGAAAAATCAGTAGGTGTCAAGAACATTAGTGAGTGAGGTAAGTGAAAGACAAAAACTTAAAAAAAGGTGGAAAGAAATAAACCATGCTGAAATGCTGTGCAGTGAAGGACATGCATCATATGCAAGATGGATGCAGAAAGGAGCACAAACACATTAGCAATGAGTTGAACTACAGCTTTGTGAAAGATGACTGGCCACATGGGGCAACGTGTAATATGACATGAAGAAAGGAATCTATTGTCTGGTTATGGGCTAAAATGGATCATTTAGGATTATGGATCATTTAGGGATAATTAGGAACAACCTGCACAAGGCTAGAACAAAAAGAAGTGTCTTTGTGATGTCAGGTATCTTTACAGCTTATCCTTACACTCATCACAAACAACTAGTGTAAATTCAAAGAAATGGTGGTGAAAATGACTGCTGGTAGACTGCAGGGTCCACAGAGGAAAAGAGAAGG
>NC_045743.1:23880105-23880830 GCF_008692095.1 Etheostoma spectabile
GAGGATGTTGTGGTGTGTACCCTCAATTGGTTCTACTGGTTCAGCTGGGATGTCCGCCTGCAGCTCCTCTCCCGCAGCTTCAGCTATGACTGGAGCAGGGTCTACCAGCTCCTCGGTGCTCTCCACAGGGGCTGAAACTTCAGCTGCAGCCTCAGCAGCCACTTCAATGGGAGCAGCTTCAACTTCTACAGGCTCTGCAGCAGCTTCTACAGGGGCAGCTTCGGCAGATGCAGCCTCTGGGGCTTCAGCAGGAGCAACTTCAGGGGCAGTTTCCAAAACTGGTGTAGCTTCTGCAGCAGGGGCATCGCTGACTGCGGCGACAGCTTCAGCTGCAGGGGCTGCGGGTGCAGCAGGAGCTTCCGCAGCAGCAGCTTCAGCTATAGATGCAACAGCTTCGGCAACAGGTGCAGCTTCAGACACAGCCTCAACTACAGGTGCAGCTTCAGGCACAGCTTCAACTACAGGTGCAGCTTCAGGGGCAGCTTCTGCAACAGCCTCAACCACAGGTGCAGCTTCAGGCACAGCTTCAGGCACAGCCTCAACTACAGGTGCAGCTTCTGCGACAGCCTCAACAACGGGGGCAGCTTCTGCGACAGCTTCAACATCGGGGGCAGCTTCTGCGACAGCCTCAACTACAGGTACAGCTTCTGCGACAGCTTCAACAACGGGGGCAGCTTCAACAACGGGGGCAGCTTCTGCGACAGCTTCAACAACGGGGGCAGCTT
>NC_045743.1:23880840-23886304 GCF_008692095.1 Etheostoma spectabile
TTCAACAACGGGGGCAGCTTCTGCGACAGCTTCGACAACGGGGGCAGCTTCTGCGACAGCTTCGACAACGGGGGCAGCTTCTGCAACAGCCTCAGCTTCAACCACAGGTGCAGTTTCTGCAACAGCTTCAACCACAGCTTCAGTGACAGCCTCCACCACAGGTGGGACTTCAACTGCTGAGGCAGATTGCAAGATTTCTTTGACCGCGGGGGTGGCAGCTTCTACCACAGGGCTGGTGGCAACAGCCTCAGGTGCAGCAGCAGAGGGCACAGGCTCTACGGCTGGTTTGGCTGCAGCTTCTGCTGCTGCTGCAGCGGCTGCTGGAGACATGCCTTTCTTTGGAAACTCATATGGCTTGTGCTGGACAAGTTTCTCTATATCAAAATATGTTTTGGCCTGGTCTTTGTCTAGGACAAAGGTGGAGGACAAGCAGATAAGATGCATTATTTTCTTTAAAGAACAAAATTTCACTATAAACCCACATTTAACAAAATGCTATCCTTTTTGTACAAGTGCTGGAAGGTTTGATATGTACCAGTTTACAGGAAAACAAAGAGATTTAAAACAGAAAAAATATCACAAGCCTGTGAGTTAGCCAAAAGGATACAGCCAAAAATGCCATGAACAGAAAAGAACAATTGTAACCTTGACCACAACAGCTTTATATTGAGATAATTCAGTGTCCTACACACATAAATAAGTGATGATCTTCTAAACCTGGGGAAGGAAATACAAAAATGGACATAGGACCATGTGTCGTATTTCACATGTGTATCATTACTGCCTGGCACTACTGATTAAATACATTTAAGACAATAGAGACCGCCTAGTGTATAATTATTCATCAATATAGAGCCTGAACTGACAGTATTTGTTACTGTTATCTAATTCCAATTAGACTGGGTAAAACACGCACCCCCCACTCTGCCGTTGATTTGATTTCTCCCTGCAGCTCGGTCTCGAAACCTGCACGTTTAATTCTCCTGCTTCAATTCCCAATTTTGTGGGAACCAATCACACACTGGTTTTTCTACCTTTTCTACGTATTGGCGGGTTTAACACAATGACGATAGAGAAGCGACCAAGCAGCTTCTTGTTTAGCGCTGACAATTCATTGATGTCACTTCTACGTCACCCGGATCATTTGTCTGATTGGTTGAAGGACTTTCCAATTACGTACAGAGTCATTTGAACTATGCCCGTTTGTCTCTTGTGCAGAGAAAATACAGAGCTGACTCCCCGGACCAAAGCTCAATCTTAAATCTACTTAGCTTGGCTTGGTCTGGTGATAACAAATGGTTTCCACCACCTGAGCATACAACAAGGAAACCCACCCACCCAAATCTGCCACTATTGTATTTAAAAGTCTGCAAAAGCAGCTGGTAGCTGCAGGTTAAATAGACATATTTACAAAACTGCTCCCCTAAGCTGCAGCCATGTCAAAGCAGCTGCTTCATGTTTTTACCATGACATGAGCCATGTGGGCTTGAATCTCTCTTCTGACCTTTCCTGTCACATTTGCCCCAGCAGTGTGCCAACCTATATAATGTCAAAGACAAAAGGTGAAAACCACCTTTATACTGAACAACGGTGTTCTGATCTGTAATATGGTTTCTGCATGATATTCACAACAACCACCTATTTAGAAATACTTAATAATGCAATAGTAGAATATATATGAGTCTTAACTTTTTTTTTTTTTAACTATTGCATAATGAAATCATACAATCAGATATAGGGCTGTATTGGTTTTTGTATTAAACGTAAAATGTCACAGTACAGGGGTCATGGTCCGGTGCACGCCCCTGCACGGAGAAAACACGGTAAGTAGAACTCTAAAAATACCTTGTTATTTGTACAGAGACTAACAGAAAAAGAAGCTCTCTTGGGGAAAAGTATGCTGTGAAGTTCTGTAACTATGCATTGGTTGTTGTGTCGATGGAGCAGCTACAATGTTAACATAGCCCTGATCGAAGCAAACTTCATTTCAGAAAACAAACATAAAAGTTGTCGCTTGTCCTGTTGCACAAAGATCTGACATCTGCCGTTGACCGGAGACAAATGAGCAGTACTACAGTATCATCTGCAGATAACACATTGCCTATTAATTTTCAGTAGGGGCAGAAAAGAACACAACAGGCAAAAAGATATCACAAAAGGATTGATGGCACTGGACTAATCTTTTGCCCTTGGCAATCAGTTCTTTCAACAACAAAAAAACAACACAAAATGGGGTAAAGGCATTAGCAATTGGCAGTAATGTGCAGTCGCCCAAGGCTAAGGTTTTTGTACTGTCGCGGTAAATCACTTCAAACTACAGGTTTTACCTACATTTAAACTGAATGGAGCAAGCTTTATTCAAGGCTGTGCCGCGTGTGACAGTAGTTACAGCTGTAGTTACAGCAGTTACTCTCTGAAACCTACCTGAGCTGTTCTTTTTTGACGACTTCTTGGAACCACCAGATTTTGAGCTATAGGCTACAGCTGCAGGGGCTCTGCTTAGAGTACTCCAGCTCTCAGCCTGCAAACACTGACACACAAACACATAGGACATTATGTTCAGTTATTTCTTTACCTTAACAAAAAAAAAAGGAGCGGTGACTGAGCATTTACAAAAAAGCTAAGGAGGTCACAAGAGAGCAGTTATAGTTTTCCCCAAATTAGCCATGTTCAAATAAAACGGCGGTGGGGTATATGTCCAATCGCAAATGTAAGAAATCCTTGCTATGACTATGGGCCCAGAAGAATTTTAGGTTTTACTACTGGGATACACAGTATCCTACACAGAGATACTCAGACAATAGCACTTTGAAGTTGAACAATGCCAGCTTTTTATATAAAGAAATGATAAATGGATCCACATACAACAGGTAATTTGACAAGGACAACAGCCTGAATACCAAATTTTACAATTTTGGCAAGTAAAGATCCTACAATCTTTTTTCTAGTTCTAATTCTTTTGGTGCACCTTTGTTACCTCTGTCACACTGCGATGTTCAAGTTAATAAAAAAAAAAATTAAAAAAGACAAACTTTCATTGAAATCCCAATCATTTACTCCTGTATGACCTAATACAGTACAGTGTCAAGATAATTGAGCTGGACTGGATGTTTCAGTCCAGTTGTACAGAAATGAATGGGTGAGAAAGCTGTGCTACCGCACCAGCAGATGCAGTGTACATGAACAGACTCAAAAGTCTACCAGACTCCTGGGGGGGAGGCTCACCACCAATCCTGTGTGAAACAACTTCACCAGAAAAGAAAGAAAACACACAAAACTGCGACTGGATGTAAAATTCAGTCGCACACGCTCAAATATTGGTTGCTAAATGCGACCCTTTGGTCGCACTCTGGAGCCCTGATTTAACTTATCCCTCAGATAAGAGGACCTCTATTGGCATTAGGGTCATACCCAGAGGACACCTCAGCTGGGAAATGGGATTCAGCCTTAAGAGTATTGGATTTTGTTCCAGGCAAAACCAACCGGTCTTAAAATGTTGAAAAGCTAATAACAGAGCAGCAGCCCCTGGTATCTCGTTTGGATTTCTGTAATAGTCTGTAATCCATTCACATTGGTGCAACTGAGGGACTGGGCACTTTTGACTATGCTTTTGGGTGGAAATAATGTATTACATTTTTCTTCTTCTAGGTTCCCACCATCATATTATCATATGCAACATCCCAGATCTTTGTCCGTCTTTTTAAGTCCACTTGGCTGATGTTATATACATGCATCAGCGTTGTATCAGTAATGATCAATCAATCAAGTTTATTTGTATAGCCCTTTACAATACCCAAAAGGTACCCAAAGTGCTTTACAACAAAGCCATAAAACAATACATAACACATTCAAAACATACAGATTCAATTAAAAGTGCTGTAGTGGTGCAGCGCGGCAGGACATTAAAAGCCTTCCAGAAATGCATAGAAAGGAGCAGACAGAAGGAGGACACCTAAGAGACAGTATTGCCCTAGTCAGAATTAGGGGTGATCCGAGTATCCGGCTGAAACGAGTATCCGGTACGGATAAAGCACTTTTGCCGAGTACAAGTATTATCCGAGTAATATGAGTCAATATCCGTGCTCGGATTGAATAAAACTCCTCAACTGGCCGCGCAGCGTTCTGCGATAATCACAGCGCCCCCCCCCCCCGCCTACAAACCCGCTCGGATCAATCACGCACACACAGAACATGGAGAAATGCGCTCCCTCGGCCGCTCTCTCTCTCTCTCTCTCTCTCTTCTCTCTCTGTCTCCTCTCTCTCCTCTCTCTCTCTCTCTCTCTCCTCTCTCGCGCGCGCGCGCGCCCGCTCCGTCAGGCAGGCTGTCATTTCGGTCTGCGGATCTGTTCCGTTAACGTTTAGGTTTCTTCAGCTTCAGGTTTGTTTTAACTTTGTTTTATAGTACTTACATACATAGTAACCAGTAGATTTCTGGTGAACGTGGGTCCCGTCGCGTCTCTGCCATCGGAGATTTCTTTTTTTTTTTTTTACTGTCGCGCCCCCCCGCCCCCCTCTCTCTGTGTCTCACACACACACACACACACACACACACACACACACACACACACACACACACACACACACACACACACACCACACACACACACACACACACACACACACACACACACACACACACAAACACACACACACACACACACACACACACACACACACACACACACACGGTGGAAATAAAATAAAAAAAGACCAACAAAAAAAAATCACACTGATCATAAAAAAATAAAAAGTTAAAAAAGAAAGTTATATTAGTATGAAAACTCTTGTTCATTACATTTTACTTCACAATTGCAACCGCATGTGTTGTATTCATGTTGCAAAACGTTCTGTAGTTTGTTTGTTACCATGACAACACCACTAATCTAAGCTCAATGCTGATGCTGTCATGTAAATAGTTTTCAACAGCATAAATATAACATTTTTGATCAACTCCAATTGCATCTTAAATAACATACCGGTTAAGCCCCACATTTCAAGAAACCCGACCCACTTCGGGTTAAATAGACCACTTCCGGTTTAGGCCCCGCCCAGTCCGAGTACGGATCCGGATAATTCATGTGGTAAACAGATACAGATACAGATACAGATAATGCTGTACTCGCTCATCCCTAGTCAGAATTAAATGTTAATTTAAAAAAGTGGGTCTTAAGCTTCGTTTTAAAAAGGCGGAGGTCAGTAGTGGTGCGGATGTCAGGGGGTAGTTTGTTCCACGGTCTGGGAGCAGCGACGGCAAAAGACCAATCGCCCCACTGTTTAGGTCTTGACCCAGGGACCTCTAACAGAACCTGACCCGAGGAGCGCAAGGCTCTACCACAATTGCGAAAAGTTAAAATCTCAGACAAGTAAGAGGGGGCCAAGCCATAAATGGGGTTAAAAACAAACAGCAGGAGTTTAAAATCAATTCTAAAAACGGACTGGAAGCCAGTGGAGTGACGACAGCACA
>NC_045743.1:23886314-23886506 GCF_008692095.1 Etheostoma spectabile
GTTCACGTCTGGACGTGCTTGTTAAAAATCGGGCAGCGGCGTTCTGCACAAGTTGGAGACGAGAAATTGACTACTGACCGAGGCCAACGTAAAGGGCATTGCAGTAGTCCAGTCTTGAACTGATGAAAGCGTGGATTGCCTTCTCGAGATCCTGCCAACTGAGAAAGGACTTGACTTTGGCCAAAAGACGGA
>NC_045743.1:23886516-23894392 GCF_008692095.1 Etheostoma spectabile
TGAAAAAAGCTTGAGCTGACAACAGAGCTAATCTGTTTGTCAATGATGGAGTACATGCTGAGAAAGCAAGCCAGGCTCAATCAATAGATCTATAAAAGCATTACACTTCTATTCTTGCTACATGTCTTACTCTTAATATTAACTACAAGGTTACACTATAGAACACACACTGGGGCTGTGACCTGGATATCACTGACTCCATACTGTATCGGTGAGGTTTTATGGACCATAACATTTAGTTCTAAGTAGTTTTAAGAAGGGGGGTATTCCATACGGTCAGTGTGGACGCAATCATAAGATCTTAAAAAAAGCCAGTATTTTGCTTTATTTGATTTTTCCCTTTTTGAGTATAATAGGGGCTCTTTAATGGACTACACAGTATGTCTAGTCCAATAAAGAGCCACTATTCGCTAAAGGTAAATATCATGTATATGATCTTTAAGCAATGTCATGATATTTACATTTATCAAATTATTAATCAATTATATAGCCACACCATTCCAGCAAATGACAGGTGTTGTGCATTATTTATTCTTTTGAAGTATCTGTTAAAACTTAGGGTTGTTGCTTAAATATTTTAAGTAAAGTTCTGTGGGATTAAACGGTATAGTTGTGTCATTGGTATGTCCGTGGGGTGTAAAGGTATGTCCAGTAACCTACCATTTGTTATGCAAGGACATTTTACAGTGTAATCACTGACCCTATACTAGTGAATGCTTGTCACTGGCCAATGTGAGGAGAGCGCAGATCTGAGTCGCGCATGCGTCACTTTGTGACGAGTTAAGCTGTGAGTTGCGCATGCGTACCTTTTGCGACAAGTAGCATACAAGATGCTAACGAGAGACTGCAGTAACGTAAATACAGTAAAAATGGACCTACTTAACCAAGTACATTCACTGCTGGCTACAAGCTAGCAATCAAACACAACAAAGGTTGTCACTTGAATGGCGTTTTGAGCTAACGTTAGCAATTAAACAATACTAGATAGCTAAAACGTTTTTAAATGACTGCTAGCTTAGATACAAGCTAGCAATCAATCAAAGACTGTCACTGGAATGGCTTTTTGACGTTTTTGAAATGATTTCCAGCTTCTGGTATTGTTTGTAATGAAAAAAAGTTTATTATTTCATGGATTTCACAAATTTCAGTATGACATGTCCAGTAAACCGTTTAAATCTGAGCATGCGCGACTGAAGACTCACATTGGGGAGTGAGAGTCAGAATTCAGTAGAGCTTCAGCTGCCAGGCCTGTGTGTCCGGTTTAAGCCTGCTCCATTCGGGCGTGCAGTCAGTTTCCTATGCTAACTAACAGTCTGCAATTACTGGTTGATGTTTGTGCTTCAAGGTTTAATAAATCACAGGTTAAAATGCATGCTTTTATTTTGAAAACCACAAATTTAAAGCAGCATGTAGCATACCAAAACATCAGAGTCTACTGACCGACTTTGGCCAACAATAGTACGAAAATTTAAGTAAAACATTAATGTTAACGTTAACGCTAGAAATGATGTTACCTTGACACAGCCCAGTCGTCCTATCCTCAGCAAAGAAGCCGCCATCATTCCGTACAACCTGCCTATGACGAGCATAATAAACACACCATTAAACAAGGCAATAAAGACGTCAACATATCTTCGGCGTGTAACTTTAGTTGTTTGCATTAGCGTCGTGCAAGAAAACAGTGCCACACTAAAAACCAACGTCAATAAACTCTTCAACATTCTCTCAATGAGATAAAAAGCAGCCTGGGGTGCAATTAACGTTAACTGTTATCAAATAAAAGTACTGGCTGTTACCTTTTGATGAAAATGGCTATTTTATGCTTCTTTTCTGGTGGTCAGTGCTTCAGAAGTAGCTAGGTCACAGCAGCAACATGGACATGGAGCAGTCTTTCACATAGGTCTTTCACCTTGTATGTAACACATGAATGTGACACGCCCCTTCATGACAAAAGCCCTGCATGTGTTGACCGTTATCTGTTTATTTTTACAGTCTGTGATTATCTTATATGTGGTTACATTTCTGCCATTGCCCATTATGTTATTTCTGTGTGGACGCTGTTGCACTGCTGCTCACTTGTATACTTTTCGTCTTTTTTTCGTCCTAAATGTGATATTTTCAAGTCATTTAGCGTCATGAATGGCAGCTATCGTAATATGCTACTTTCGTTTTTTATATTACATGGACATCTATATGTATGTATTTTGAATAGGAAACCCTTTCTTCGCCAACATGCACATCAGCAGCTCTCTTGTGTACATTCTGTACTTTTTCAAGGGGGCGTGTGCTGGTGTCGTAATTTGCACGCGACAAAATATGAATTGCCCGCCCTGCCCTCCCTCTGATTGGCTAGTACTCGTTGCCTTCGTTGGATGGTTGGTTGCATAGATATACGTATATGGTTGGTTGGTTAGGTTTAGTCATGAGGAGTGATTGGTTAGGGTTAGGTAATAATTGCAAGACTAGCCAATCAAGGGTAGAATGGGGCGGGTTATGCCTTTGTCATCCAAGGAAATCGCCTCCGCGTGGTCCATCGTCGCAAATACACACAACAGCCATGGCTGCTGTTGGTTTCTGTGGAGAGTGGTGTATTTTCACCTGCGACAAGAAACTCATAGCAATTCACACCAAACAAGCCAGGTTTGGATGACTTTCCACGTTTTCTTAATAATGTATTTTATATGAATTTCCTGTGCGCCAGGTTAAAGTTAGCTGGCTAGCACTGTTAGCTAGCTGGCAGTCGTTGGTCGTCCCACTGGGAAGCATGGGGAAAGTCTAGGTTAATTTCCAGGTTTTATGAATTTGCACACGTGTGTGAAGGTTTGGCACTTACGTTATCACCATCATCTCATGCTTGATGCAGTGTTTTCATAAAGTGGTATTATTGTAAGTTGCACAGGGTATGAAGAGTAGGGGATTTCCTATAGGTTTTTCTAATATATTTCTGCAAAAATACGGTCTTTAGATTTCAGTATAAGTTGATAAAGATTACTTGTATTGTTATTGACAGCTAATATGAAAGGCTGTATACTTTTCAGACAATTTCAACAGTTTTTTTCCAATACCTTACCTAGAGAAATGTAAACATTAGCGTTTACAAAGTCTTTTTTTTAATTTACAAAAGAAGTCAGTTTTTAAATATGAAATGTTGTCTAAACAGAAGTAGATGTGCAAGAACTTTGTCTAAATATAATACAGTTTAAAATTGGCAAAGTCATGATTCATGGAGTCATGGATATGAGTTAGTGCTATTGATTTGTTGATGGCAGGAAAGTAAACTATTTTAATACCTGATTAGGCATTTGAGTACATTTCAATTGCAGTCACTACACGCTCTCTTAAGTATTTCCTTAATAATCTACTAAATGAAAATAAAATTCTCTGTTTCGAGTTATGCAAAACGGTAACTAAATCTACTCCAACAGGGACATCAATTGGAATAAGTGATTCGTTTTCCCGTCACTGAGAGCTCATATCAAACTAGATAACATTATGAAACTGGCATTGTGCAGGAACTAATCCAAACTGAAAACATGAGCTCTTCTGTATTTTGTTGCAGAGAGCCGTTTGTGTTCGACTGCAGCACTGCTGAGAAGAAGCCAAAGCATGCAAAGGAGGATAACAGGTAAGAACAATCACGTGACTCGTGGTTGTCAAGTAAGTGGTAAAGCCTGAATGCTTTGCAAAAGAGGCAACCTAAGAGAAGATATGTCAGGTTACTTCTGATGAAGAAAGTCAGATTCTTAACATTCATTTTTGGAGCATTTACGCATTTAAAAACGGGCCTCGCTGTTATAAAAAGAATAAGACAAAAATAAAGGCATGTGCAAAAAAACTGCATATCAAAAGGGAAAGAAGACCTGCAAAAGTAAAAGAATTAAAATGGATAAGAAGGACATACTTAACTGGAAAGCTTATTGGAGTATACTTGTAATTTTGTAATTTAAACAGCAGTTTTACCAGCTGTAGCGTGTCTCCTCTGTCATCAGTGATGGCGGTGCCTCAGAGGAAACAGGAAGTGACAAAGTCCTTGCCTTCACCGTGTCAACATCTGGAAAGTTGGTGGCGCTGACTGATGACAGCAAAAGACTGGTTCTGTTTCGCTGTGAGCCCTCATGGCAGTGTATCAGCATCAGGTACAACTCCAACTCGTGGGTGTGTGTGTGTGTGTGGGGGAGTGTGTGTTTGTTTGTATGAACATGTAAACGGTGCATTTTCCACTAACTTCACGATCTACGAGGACAACAGCTGTAACCAAGACAACTGAATGTAATGTTGTTTGTCTCACAGGTGGGTAGTGAGGAGGTGCACCTCCCTGATGTTCAGCCAGGCGGAGGACAAGCTGCTGGTGACTGACAAATCAGGAGATGTGTACTCCTTCTCAGTGGTGGAGCCGCAGAGGGACGGAGAGCTGAAGATGGGCCACCTGTCCATGTTGCTAGCTTTAGTAAGTGTTAAAAGATTCACATTCAAATTGTATTTTTATGTATACATATATAGTTTCATCACTGATCCACTTATAGTACATGGTGTTTCTGAAGTTTTCAGCCACACCTTATCTTGGAAAGTGAAGGTGTCAGTATGTTAAAAACAAACGTCTGTACGGCGTGTTGTCCGACCACGTCTGAAGACCAGAGTGAGTGTAGCCGTTCTGATCGGCCACACTTAAAGGCAGGGGTACAAGCCTGCCGTCATAGGCCTCTTTCAGACATGGAACATGTAACATTGCTGCCTTTGTGAAGCTGTTAAAATAATGTCTTTTTCTTATTCAGATATATGACTGGACGCTTACGCAATAGGTGGCACCCAGTAAGAAAAAGAGAGTAGAGAGCGAGGGATGTGAGTTAAAAATGTTATGAAAAGGAGGAAAATGTTTCGGTGTGTTTATGTAGAGTGATGTCTCTCATTTAATTCCCATTTTCTCATATGCAAAGCATGTAAAGGGATATTTAATTATTTATCCATGCAGTTGTAATTATTTGCTTTGTGTACATAAGTTAGAATAAAGTGGTTTAAGAAGACAGAACAAGACAAATTTTTCTCTGTCTTGCGCGTGTCAAACCTGGTGAGGTTCTAGTCTTTTATGTTTAGGGACCGTTTGGTATTTATGGGATGGACCACCAGAGGAAAATGGGGGACGGTCATGTCTTTTTAAATGTAAATGTGCTGTATTTATATAGCGCTTTTCTAGTCTTAAGAACTACTCAAAGCGCTTTTACATCATACAGGATACATTCACCATTCACACACATTCATACACTGTGGCCGAGGCTGCCGTACAAGGTGCCACCTGCTCATCAGATAAACACTCACACACATTCACACTCCGATGTACAGCATCGGGGGCAACTTTGGGATCAGTGTCTTGCCCAAGGACACTGGGTGACATGGGACTGCAGGGCCAGGGATTGAACTCGCAACCTTTCGATTGGCAGGCAACCGTTCTACCACTGAGCCACAGCCGCCCCCAAGGGTAGGGTCACCCAACAATTTTTAGTCTAGGGGAAGGGTCATCCAACTTTTGTATTCATAAAAACAGCAAAATTTCAAAGTGGCTGGTTTGGTGCATATGTTTCCATTTTTTTTTTTTAAAGGCGTGCGCACGTGAGCACACATGGAGGAAAAACTAAATCGGCACCTATGATAGAGGAATACTGACAAGTCTACATGTCTCAATTTTCTTTACAAGACAAAATGGAGACAGGTGTCTTTCCCTCTCCTCTTCCTGCTCCGTGGCTGGTCAGCGAGCTTGTTACGCCCACAATAATTGTGGAGCATTATGACTCTGAAAAACCCCAGGTTCCAGTTAATCTTATAATGGATATGTGTGTTGAGTTATTTAAACAAGCGATTGGGGAAATAAACGCCTCTTGTCCGCGAGTCCCCTGAGAGAGCTCCAGCCAGCTCAAAGCGGGGTCTGTGAAGGTGGACAGGACGGACGGCAAGCCAGCAGCCGGCACCCACCGGCTGTCACGACAGCCTGTGGAGCTTCTGAATTCCCACACAGTCGGACCAAATTTGAAATAGCCATCAATTTTCTCTTGTGTTTTAGTGATTGGGCGTGCCAGCTGTCAATATAGGTTATTACCCAGTGTGATTTGTTCACATGGTCTCAATGTTTTATTGTTTCATTTCACATGAATACTAGTTTACTGGAGGAGTAACTTAGTATTTGAAGTAATGCAATAATGCAGGAAGTGTGCATTTAGTTTCCATGCTTATTGTATTTCCACAACAATGTTCGTGAGTAAGTCTAGTAAATCAGCACCAAAACAGTGGAGTGTGATGTGTAAGATGGATGTGTTCTATCCACCTCACTGTCCCCCATGCTCGACTCATCACCGTGGGGACCAGAGCCTTCAGCCGCTCTGCTCCCCAGCTCTGGACCTCACTCCCACCCGACCTCCGCAACATCAACTCTCTCCCTCTGTTCAAAACTAGACTAAAAACCCATCTGTTCCAGCTCGCTTATCTGTAAATACACTGTTCCTGTTTTGTTTTTGTTTGTTTGTTTTGTTTGTTTTGTTTTTTGTTTTATTTGTTTTGTTATTACTACTTACACTTTTATGTTCCCTGTATCTGTCTCTTATTCTCTGTAAAGCGTCCTTGAGTGTTAGAAAGGCGCTGTTAAATAAAATGTATTATTATTATTATTATTATTATTATTATTATTAAGATCAGAAAGCAGAGGTTAAGTTGTGTGTGTCATGGTTGTAATATACTGAAACAGTGGTTATCTGTATATCTTTGCCAAGTGCCAACCAGTACAGCGGGCATCAATAAATTGTTGGGGAGGGTCATAGAAAAATGTATTGCTGGCAAAGGCAGGGTTAAGTCTGCTTTTACTAAAGATCCCAGAACTCCTCCAGTAGCTTGTTTTTTAATAAAACTTGCCCAGTCCGTTATCTGACTGCTTTCAGTTCAGGCTTCTGCTGTGTTGAAGGTTATACGGAAAAGTAACAATTCTAGTAAGAAGTGACTTTCTGTAAAATTGACTCAGGTGCTTATTCAGACATGATGCCAATATGATTTGTCCGTTTTTGTTCAGAAGGACCTGCTAATGGTATCTTCTGTTTAAAAATCTACTATATGTGAAGGCAAATACAGGGGGGAAAAAACAGCACGAAGGGTTAGATACTCAGGTGTTACTAGGCCAATATGGAGTACAATCCAACCTAATATACAACATTACGTGATTGTTAAAGTAACTGTACCATTTTATCCTGATCCATTGTCTCAGAATGAGTTTTTTGACTGAATGATTCTCCCCTACTGCTGTCCTTCAGAGCTTGTCGCCGGACGACAAGTACATCATCACAGCCGACCGTGATGAGAAGATTAGAGTAAGCCACCTCAGGTCTCCGTACAACATCCAGTCCTTCTGCCTGGGACATCAACAGTGAGTACCTCAATCTAAGGGGGACAAAACTCTCTCTCTCTCTCTCTCTCTCTCTCTCTCTCTCTCTCTCTCTCTCTCTCTCTCTCTCTCTCTCTCTCTCTCTCTCTCTCTCATATTGAGATTTAGTCAAGTGTAATTTGATCAAAACTGTTCCTGTTGTTGTTATCCTGTTTTCTCTCAGGTTTGTCAGTGCTCTACTGGTCCCATCAGGTCATCCAAACTGGCTGCTGTCTGGATCAGGGGTATGTGTGCATTTCACATGGTTACTGTAACACACACACATGCATGTACTGTAGATGTTATCTTACCTAGCTACCGAGCATGTGCAGCTCCCAACAAAGATAGTATAGGAGTAAGATGTCTCACTCTGAAGTAGGGCTGCACCATTATGGCCAAAATGATAATTACGATTATTTTCATCAATATTGAGATCACAATTAATTATCACAATTATTTGTTGATTTTAACCAAAACAAA
>NC_045743.1:23894402-23894742 GCF_008692095.1 Etheostoma spectabile
TATTGTCACATAGGCTATTTATAACTGCTTTCATATCCATATTGTGCTACATTCTTCTTATGTTGAAGTTGTAAAGACATACAGCTGCAACACATGTAAATGAAAATTATCTGAAATAATTAAATAACCTTTTATGAACTATGATGTTCTGGCCATGGATCACATCTCTGGCCCAGGTCCAGCAGGCTCCGTCTCACACGCTGTTACTCTACCAATTGAAGTTAGTTGCATTCAATAACTTCTTCTGTGTTATTCATCGTGGCAGCCGCAATGGCAGAGTTACCAGCAGAAACACTGGTACAATTACAGGTTTGCCTCTCATGCTTAACAATATACAGCT
>NC_045743.1:23894752-23898121 GCF_008692095.1 Etheostoma spectabile
CAATTAAAACTGTGGACAAATGTCAGAAATGTGGACTGCCGTTGTTGCCGCTGTGTCTCTGCGTGTTGCTGGGGGCCGTGTGTGAGTGAAAGGGGGCGGGGCGGAGAGTAAGAGGAGACATCCAAACACAGACACAACTTTACAGAAGACATGGGTATGTATTTCAACATTAAACCATATCCATATAAACAACATTGCTTTGTTTGTGGCGAGGCAGTGGATGCGAGGACATTAGGTGCACCGGTGTGACCCAGAGGAAAAATATTACTCGCGCCCTAGAGCCCTGTGAGCTAACCGACACTAACTAGCACCCTAGTGCCCTGTGAGCTAACCGACACTAACTGGCACCCTAGTGCCCTGTGAGCTAACAGACACTAACTGGCACCCTAGAGCCCTGTGAGCTAACTGGCACCCTAGAGCCCTGTGAGATAACAGACACCTAAGGCACCTAGAGCCCTGTGAGCTAACTGGCACTAGTGCCCTGTGAGGACACAGACACTAACTGGCACCTAGTCCTGTGAGCTAACTGGCACCCTAGAGCCCTGTGAGCTAACCGACACTAACTAGCACCCTAGTGCCCTGTGAGCTAACAGACACTAACTGGCACCCTAGAGCCCTGTGAGCTAACTGGCACCCTAGAGCCCTGTGAGATAACAGACACTAACTGGCACCCTAGAGCCCTGTGAGCTAACTGGCACCCTAGTGCCCTGTGAGCTAACAGACACTAACTGGCACCCTAGAGTCCTGTGAGCTAACTGGCACCCTAGAGCCCTGTGAGTAACAGACACTAGCCCCCTAGAGCCCTGTGAGCTAACGACCCAACTAGACACCTAGAGCCTGTGAGCTACAGACACTAACTGGCACCCTAGAGCCCTGTGAGCTAACTGGCACCTAGTGCCCTGTGAGCTAACAGACACTAAAAGGCACCTAGAGCCCTGTGAGCTAACGGCACCCAGTCCCTGTGAGCTAACAGACACTAACTGGCACCCTAGAGCCCTGTGACTACTGGCCCCTAGAGCCCTGTGAGCACAGACACTAACGGCACCTAGAGCCTGTGAGCTAACACAGTGGTCCCCAACCTTTTTATCACCGCGGACCGGCAACGCTTGACAATTTTACTGCGGCCCCCGCTAAGCTCTACTCCTCCGACAAATGCCCTAACGCTCTCTGACGCGCTCTGACTCTGGTCGCTATGGTAACGTTTAAACATCCTTCAAAATAAAATACAGCTACGCAACAAAAACGAATATAAGGAACATTTTATTTTCATGAAAGTTTTAACTCACAATAACGACAATCAATGGGAGCCCTGAGCTTGTTTATCTGCAACGAGACGGTCCATCTGGGAGTGATGGGAGACAACGACACCCGAAGGGTGTTGCTAATGTCAGCTCGTTGTTGGGTTTGGTTGCTGTCACTGCAGAAAACGCTTCACCAGATAGGATGTCGGAAATGGCAAAAGGGTTTTCAGTGCTGTCGTGGCGATCTCAGGGTATTCTGCCTTGACTTTAATCCAGAACACCGGCAGAGTGGCTGTCTCAAACAGACTTTTAAGGCCGCCTCATTTGCGATCTCCAGCAGCTGATCTTCTTCTTGTACAGACATGGTAGATTCTCCTGGTTTGTTGACAAATGGGTCGCGGATCCATTCCTTGCCAGTTCGTGGGTCTTTTGTGGTTGGGAAGTAGGCTCAAACTGCTTTAAAAGCAAAGACAGGTGATCGTGCACCAGCTGGGAGAATGACGGATCAGGCTCGTCTCAAAATCTCGCTAATGTTTGAAACATGTCCAATACGCCTCTGTTTCACGCGCCGTCCACAAAACCAGTTTGGCTTTAAATGCAGCTACTTTATCTGCCAACTTGAAGACAGTTGTCATTTTCCTGAAGTGACAGATTGAGTTCATTGAGCAGGTTGAATAGTCGCACAGGTAGCCAGTTTTGGACCCATTCCTCGTCACTGAAATGTGCTGCAGCGGGGACTTCTTCTCTGAGAGAAATCTTTGCAGCGGCTCACGTAACTCAAACACTGGTCAGCGATTTCCTGGGATAACCATCTATTTCGGTGTAAAGAGAGGCGTCGGTGCTCTGCGTCCCTCTTCCAAAGTTGCTCAAACAGGCGCGAGTTAAGGGCGTGTGCTTTGACTGTGTAAAACTTAACAACATCATTCAATACACTGTTCAATTCTGGTGGCATTTTTCGGCTTGCCAGCATTTCCCTGTGAATGATACAATGTGTAGATTCACATTCGGGGCGACTTCTTAACCGCAGCAGTTAAACCAGCAAGCGTCGGTCATCGCAGCAGCTCGTCTGTGCATATGCGACACAGGAGGACCATGTCTTTTCCTGATATGTAACCATCCAGCGACTTGAACAGTTCTGCGGCGTGGTGTTGGTTGGCAACGACAGTGCACATAAACATACCTCATGCACATCCTCTGATAAAGATATCCATACACAAGTAGTATTGCTGTTGTCAACATCTGTAGATTCATCAACCTGGAGTGCGTACACGGTGATGTGTTAATCCTCTCCAACAATTGTGTCTCAATGTCTTCGGCTATGTTCAATGCGCCGAGTCACGGTGCTAGCCGACAGAGGCACCTGAGCGATCTTTTAACAGCAGCCTCTCCTAGAAGTTCACGGCAGATGTCTTCAGTGGAGGGCAGGATCAGTTCTTCACCGATAGTGAATGGTTTTTAGCCTTAGCAATACGGTTAGCAAGTACGATGTCTCAGCGCATAGCATTACTGATGTGGTGGCCCCAGTGATTCTTTCTGTCCGTCGTGTTCTGTTTTTTCTTTCAAAATACTCCAGGGGCTTGTCTTTTAATCCTGGGTGCTTGGTCTCCAAGTGGCGAAGCAGTTTTGAAGGCTTCATCGCCTCATTAGGAGCCGGTCGCAGCATACTATACAGAGCGGGCTCGGTTTGTGGGAATCACCCACCGGGATAAATCCAATTTCAAATAGGACTCCTGGTATTGTCTGTAAAAACTTTCTTTTTCTTGGAAGTGGGCTCTTCTCCTGTCCTTCACTGGGCCTTTTCCCCTTCGCAAAGAAACTTTCCAAAGACTTTGTTTCTTACTCATTTGTGCCGATGTGGGTCAATATTGGCGCGAAGACGTGACCGAGAGAATAAATAAAAGGTTTTTCAAAATAAAAGATCGTTCAGACTCAGACAATACATAAAAAGGAAATATTTAATTATTTATTGTAAGGCCCGGTACCAATTGGTCCGCGGACCGGTACCGGTCCGCGGACCGGGGGTTGGGGACCACTGAGCTAACAGACACTAACTAGGACTGGTCACTGAATTTTCCTCCCGTTACTCTGTCCTCTGTGACTGTCTACATCTAGAAACTAAGCTGCGCGG
>NC_045743.1:23898139-23915598 GCF_008692095.1 Etheostoma spectabile
CTCTGACTGGCACATGATCAGACAGTGGTTTACGGAGCAGTAGATTGGCTTTGCAAAATAAGTATTCTATGACTGGAATGACGCATTTAAAATATCACTCAATTATGTAAATTTGATCGTGGGAAGCCAAAATCGTGATTGTGATTAAAATTTGATTAACTGTGCAGCCCTACTCTGTAGCTAAAACAGAGACCTAAACACACAGGGTTAAAAGAGGAGCTGCAGCAATGTGCAGTACAACAAAAGTATGGTGTTTTTTTTTTAAATTAAACCATGTAAACCTATTCTGGTACAACCTCAAAATACAGTGAGCTCAGGGGAAATTAAGTGAAACCAATGTGTAGTTGACTTTAAGTGTAACGTGTTTGTGTCAGGATGGGACCATGAAGCTGTGGGAGTACGAGTCCGGTCGTAAGCTGCAGAGCTGGGACCTTAAAGAGCTTGCAGAGACACCGAGCAAACAGAAGGTAACCACGGCAACAACATCATTTTTTACTCTGCAACAATGCGGCTGTATCATGTCATGATGACTTTGGTGATCCCTTGACTTTCCATCTAGTTCCACAATGAGATTGACATTTGAGTGAAACGTCTCAACGGTTATTGCTATAACATGTGATTTACAAATGGATGTTCCCTTCAGGATAAATTCTATGCATTTGGTGATTCCCTGACACTTTGGTTAAGGACCAAAGCTGTATTTTGTGTTTCATGGTAATTAGCAAAGGTTAGCATGCTACCGTGTTGAGCTAAGATGCGTTAGCAGTTAGCTTAAAACATCACTGTGCCTAATCTGACAGAGCTGCTAACATGCTTATTGACTCTATATTGTTAGTATGAAACTCCTCTTTGTGTTATCATGGAACGTGTTTCCTTGCTGAGCCATTGCAGAGGGATAGTAAAATGGGCCACACACACTGATACAACATTAGCTTCTGCTGGATTATATTGGAGAAGATGAGTTCAAATATGGAAGGTATTGTGCTTTTTATAACTAAAGCATAAGTTATTTAGCATATAATCTATAGACGCCAAGGTTTTAATTCATACATGGAGGCAACTTATTTCTGACCTCTGGTGCCCTTCAACATTGTTCTTTCCAGTTTTTGTCCACTGCTCTCCATTATAATCATGTAATATCTTGGTCCGTGTAGCACTAACCAGTTTAATTGCACCAAAAATTGGTTCAAATTAGTGCTGTCGATTAAAATATTTATTTGCATTAATGTCATAACTCACAATTAATCACACATTTTTATCTCTTCTAAATGTCCCTTAATTTCTTTGTGTCCCATTATTTTTTTTTTTTTTCTCATTTTAATGCTCTTACCAACATGGAAAAGTGGATCGGCTTTCTTTGTGCCACTGTTTACATTGGCATATAGCCTACTGTAGTGTTCAGACCCCCCCACACACACACTAACATTCTCACTTGTAGCAAGTAATCTCTCACACAATGTAACACTGAAAGGGTGAAAAAAAAATACTTTGCTGCGATGATAGCTCAGTTCACAACGACCAAACACACAGATCACTTTGGTCTTGTCAATGGAACATTTGGCAACTTTTAAAAAGTAAACTTTCCATCCAGAATCTTATCGGCGTCCATTTCGGCGCCTGGCGCTCGCCATCCACTCAAAACGTAAGGTTACTAATCTTTGGCCGGCTCGCAAGCCCAAACGGCGTGTGTGTGGTGAGCCTTTTGTTTTGTTTCTGGTCTCGCTAGATCCAGTGTGGTGTTGTAGTTTTTCGAACATTACTAGTTGCTACAGCATGTGAAAAAACTATGTTTGCTATGCCAAAAAGAACGTTCATCTTTCAATAAAAAATTGACGCCATTAAAATGGGTTTGAGTTAACGATGTTAATAATTTGATTAACTGACAGCACTAGTTAAAATACCCAATTCTTTCCCCCCGCCTTGACAAATTAAAAAATTGGATCTTTAACCAGTTTTTCCAATTTTTTTGTTTTTATTCAGAGGATCAGAAATTTTGAATATACCTGAAAGCGGAGATTCGCTGGTTCAAACCTTTTTCTCAATAGTGTCTTCAAAGTAATTTCACACGTGGTCCAACGTCATTATAAAACACATCCTGCAAGCTTTGTAACGATTGCACAAAAGGTGCACTTTGTTTAAAATGCCTACAACTGATTTGTCAAAAACATTTATTTTCAATTCAGTGTGATATGTTGCTCAGTCCAGCTCACGCCAATTTAAGAAAGAAAGATGAACACAAAAATAATTGCTAATAAAGCCGCAAGCCGCGATTCCAAGCTCAACATTGATTTGCGGGTTTCCACTTTGTTATTGTGCATTTAAAGCGCCCCCTAGTGGTCAATTTGAATGAGACTTGTTGTGTATGTGTGAGGTCATTATGTAGACATTTCCTGGAAGTTTTGTGTTAATTGGACAAACATTTAGTCATTTATAGCCTGATTTGCACTATATCACCTGCAGTTTGTTTGCATTTATAGCGCCCCCTGGTGTTCAATTTGAATTAAACTTTCAGGGCATGGTTCAAGTACTTATGAGGACATCCTGAGAGAGAGGACATCCTGAGAGATTTGTGATGATGGACTAGGAATATGTGATTTATAGTAAAATATGTGTATTGCCACCCACCCATCTTGCACTTGTAGCGCCCCCTTGTGGTGTGTGTGTGTGTGTGTGTGTGTGTGTGTGTGTGTGTGTGTGTGTGGGGGTTGTGTGTGTGTGTGTGTGTGTGTGTGTGTGTGTGTGTGTGTGTGTGTGTGTGTGTGTGTGTGTGTGTGTGTGTGTGTGTGTGTGTTGTGTATGTAAAACTGTCTGGGTATATCTGGGGCACTTATTCAGTTCAATTTTATTTATAGTTTCAATTCATAACAAGAGTTATCTCGAGACACTTTACAGATAGAGTAGGTCTAGACCACACTCTAGAATTTACAAGGACCCAACAGTTCTAGTAGTCTCCTCCAGAGCAAGCAACAGTGCGACAGTGGCGAGGAAAAACTTCCTTTTAGGCAGAAACCTCGGTCAGACCCAGGCTCTTGGTAGGCGGTGTCTGACGGACCGGTTGGGGTTAGAATGAAGAGTGGAAATAACAAAAATAGAAAAAATAGTAGTTTGTAGCAGTTCTTTGTAGTAGTTCATGACATAGCAGGACATGTGGGCATTACATACCCTATGAGTTTTGTGATGATTGGCCTTAAGGTTGCTGATTTGTGTTCATTTATGTCCTGTGCCCCGCCTCTTTCGAAGTTCATTGGTCGATAACTTGAAAAGTAATTGAAATATAGACAGGATTTAAACAACTTGTAATAAGGTCCATTGATGATTCTCTGAAAATTTGGTGGCAATCAGAGCTACGGTGTAGGAGATCTCAAATGGGTTTTTCAAAAAATTCAAAATGGCGGAAAGGTTTTCTAGGCGGACCTTAATGATCCTTGAGGCTTTTTGAAGAGCACATTAAGCTGCACCTGTGTGAGAAATTTCAAGTCAATTGGACTTACGGTGTGGGGGGTGTGGCCTTTCAAAGTTGGCAGTTTGAAGTCTTTATTACAGCGCCACCATGTGGCCGATTGGTTCATATTTCTATAGAAGCACATGCACATTATTTCCAGTTATTCCACTAAGTTTCATGTTTGTAGCTCGTTCCAGCTCACGGGAATTTGAGCCAGCGCAGCAGACTACTACTACTACTACTACTACTACTACTACTACTACTACTACTACTAATAATAATAATAATAATAATAATAATAATAATAATAATAACTTAAACAGACAAACATAGAAGGGTGCTACCGCTTCGCCTGAACCTTAAAAATTACAAACCCTAAAAATGACAAAATTGCATCTGGGCTCCAGTTATTCAATACTGCAATGATATTCTCTCCCTTGTTCTGCTTAGCTACACCCCCACCCCCCCACTGGAGCACAGTAGCGTGTCTCTTCCCTTCCTAGTCTTGCATGAAGTCTTTCAAAACATGATCTGCTTGATAGAGTAACGAATGCGTCATTGTACCCGGCACTTCTGGAAATGCACATTTAAACCAAACTGACGTCCATGAGCCTGTCTATGGTGCGCTCTGGGCCAACCTTGTATGATGACGAGATGCTGGGGCCCCTGTTCAGTCCAAATTATTTATATTCTTGTAATTATCCATCGTCGACATGACTGCCTCGAGTCTTCTTGAATGCCCGCCTAAACACGCCCAGACACACCCACAATGATAGCCAATCAATCGTTGGTAAGTAGACAGAACGTTGTAGAGAATAACATTGCAGTATTGAATAACTGGAGCCCAGATGTAATTTTGTAATTTTCTGAAATTCTGATCCTCTGATTTAAAAAAAAATCCAATTTTTTAATTTATCAAGGTGGAAAAATTTAAAAATGTGATATTCAAACCCATTTTTCTGTTTTTCCAAATGTCCGTTTGTACTTAGAAAATTGAACTGATGAGCGTTACATGGACCTACGCATCTTTGTTGACCTACGCAAAATTGCGCTTGTGTTCTAATAAAGATGCAATTTGCTGCCAGCTTCCTCACCTCATGGTTAGGCATAGGCCTAAAATGCCCAGAAAATTATCTTTAAAAAAAAAAAAAAAAGAATATATAAATATTTCTTAATGCAGCTTTAAAGTGTCTGTCCTCTTTCAAGCCCATCTTTCAACTCTGTAGGCAGGACACTTCTGCTAAAGAGAGCATGTTGTCAGTGAATTTCTTTTGAATAAATAAAGTTTCAGTCAGTGATATCCAAGTTGGTGCTTTTACTCAGTAATTACCAGCACAGGAACAAGTCCCCTATTTTGTAAAAAGATCAACCAGAAACATGTGATAACTCTGTTTGTCTTTGTTTTTATTTCCCAGAATCCAACTGTGTGCCGTATCGCCAGCTCTCCTGATGCTCGCCATGTAGCCGTGCAGTGTGAGAGGTGTGTGTATCAGTCATGTGATTCTGCAGGTAGAGGGAACCGACAGGACACAAGTCTCAACTGTAGTTGTAGGACTTTGTTGTTTCCTGTTGACATGATTAACAAACCGGTTAAATTAGATGGAACAGCATGAAACTGTGTTACATTGTGAATGTGTGACCTGATCCAAGTGCACGGGATGCAAACAAATTATACTTCATAAAAACATTCCTCCAAAGCCAATCAACTGTATATAAGCCAGTATTATTTTCAGTTTTATATGGATCACTTAAATTGGTTGTGACTGAGTTATGTAGGAACGCAACTAAAGATTAAAAAAAAAAAACATAACTGCTGTGCTCTCTGTCGGGAAGCGTATTTTGTCATGGTTTTACTTTTATGTACGTGGCGATTCTTTAAATTCTTCTGTGGTGTGACAGGCACGGAACACACAGTTATTATGGATCGACCAATATTTTTTTTCAAGGCCAATACCATTAGTTTGTGATACCAATATTTGGAATTTGACATTTTTTTGGGAATGTTTGAACACCAAACTTTGTTTAGATGCTTCTTTAAGAAATTAGAAACGTTCCTTATAATACACAGTAAAAGATAGTGTAGACTCAGTGATGAGGAAAACCAAAGCAAAGCGACAGATGCAGAGCTGTAGCGGAGCCAAAGTAGCACACGTTTTTTTATTCATTATCTTAATCGATTGTTAGGAAAATAAAACGCTGATAAGGATCATTTGCAAACTGCCAAAAAACGGCCCTATTATCAGCCCTGGTCCCTCATATTTATCACTGTTTCACCCGGACTATGACATGCCAGGGAGGTTTTGGCTGGCTAAAGCTATTTTTGCTTCTGATCTTTCAGTGTATTTTTGGACCTATGGAGACACAAGGTCACTGTGGAGCAGTATAGTGTATACAGTCCCTGACAAAAGTCTTGTCGCTTATCTATTTTGTAGAAACACCTGCTATTAACCTGACTTTTAATTAATCAATTGGTGTAAGAAATAGCTCATATGAAAAGCTAAAACCCTCCCAAATGATGTTCAATGCACTGAAATAAATTAGTTTCACTGAAACAAGATTTATTATTTAAACAAGACAGAAAGGTCAAATTTTGGCAAGACAAAAGTCTTGTCGCCTATACAGAAATTGAACAAATTTACTGCAAATACTAAAATATGTCAGCAAATTAAATACTGGTGCTGTGAGATTCAAATGTAATATCTTGTATGACTTCCATGAGCTTGAAGGACTGGACCCATGCGGTTTGGCAAGGATTCATACAATGTATTGATGAAGTCAACAGGAATAGCTAGGAAAGCAGTCTTGCATGCCTCCCAGAGTTCATCAATATTCTTTGGTTTGGTCCTCCATGCTTCCTCTTTCATCCTACCCCACATATGCTCAATGGTGTTCATGTCTGGTGACTGGGCCAGCCAATCCTGGAGCATCTTGATCTTCTTCGCCTTGAGGAACTTTGAAGTGGGGATGGAAGTATGCGATGGAGCACCATCCTGCTGGAGAATTTGGCCTCTTTTATGGTTGGGAATATAAGAGATAGCTAAGATTTCTTGGTATTTGAGACTATTGATGTTGCCTTCCACCCTGCAGATGTCTCGCACACCCCCATACTGGATGTAACCCCAGACCATGATTTTTCCGCCACCAAACTTCACTGTTTTCTGGGTGAATCTTGGATCCATGCGGGCTCCAGTAGGTCCCCTGCAATATTTGCGGCGACTGTGGTGTAATTCAACAGAAGATTCATCTGAATATCCACTTTCTTCCACTTTTCCAGCGTCCATCCTTTTAGCAGACTGTGGGCCTTGGCAAATGCCACACGGTTTTTCAATTATCTTTTGTTTAGTGCTGGCTTCTGTGCACTGATTCGACCATAGGCCATTTCAAGACAGATCCACAACTGTTCTGGTTGACACAGGGACTTCAGGGGACCAGGTCTGGTGGAGCTCTGCTGCAGTAGAAAATGGCTGGCCTTGATTTTCGAGCCAACAAACGGTCCTCTCGGCAGTTGTCTTGCGGGGTCTGCCCTGACCTGGCTTGTCAAAAACGTCTCCAGTGTCTTCAAATGTTTTTTTATTCTTCTCTGTACTTGACGCTGAGACACATTGAAGTTGTCTGCCACATCAGCAGTGGATCTGGTCTTCAGCCTCTTGATAATCCAAACTTTAGTCTCAGGGTGAATCTTAGGCATGTTTGCAGAGGTCTAGTTGCAGTTGATGTGAAGGTCTAGTGTACTGGTTTGTTTTTATACAACCCGAGACCTGATTGATCCTTATTAGTCACAGGTGACTCATATGACAGGCGACAACACTTATGTCTTTGCAAAAATTGACTTAATGGGGTTTACCAAGCTGGGAATATTAGAATACTTTTTGACAGTTTCGTTTTGTACTGAAACATTATTACAGAAGCTGTTGGGATTAAAATGAGCCATTTCTTGTAAATAAATCTTGATTAGAAATGTATTTCAGCGGCACTTCAGGTCAATTTGTACACAAGCGACAAGACTTTTGTCAGGGACTGTATACTCTACATGTAGGTGACAAAAAAAGTAGGTTAATGGAAAACAGGATCACCAAGTGAAGCCAAATTTTTTTAATGTCACACCTTCAGAATTGGTCTCTTAAAAGTAACAGATCAAGCCAGGGATCAGCTGATTAATTCAACACTTTGGTGTTCCCTCTGTGTCCTCAGAGTGTCCACAGTTCAGTTCTTTACTCTGGACCAGGAGGGTGAAGACAAGCTCGTTCCACACAGCAGCCTCTCCCTCCCCCACTGTCCCCTCGACATGACCTTTGACCCGGAAGGCCGGCTCTGGGTGCTGATGGACTCCAGCGATGCACCGCTCCAAATTTACACACACAAACAAGACTTCTGGGAGGTACAGTGTGAGACATTCAGACACATTTAGATACGCATTTGTAGCTTTTAGTTTTTCATACACAAACACATACACCTGAGAAGATTTGTTGAAAAGATATTCAAGTGATTAGAATCTACATATTAGTTACATTTGCACTTTTATGCCCAGTCAGTCAGATTTACACTATGACATACAGTGTTATGAGACTACTGGGTAGCCAAGTAGAATTTATTTTTAAAAAACAGTAGTTTTCTTACAGCTCTTTGACACACATTAAGGTCTGAGCACAGAATCAAGTCATTTTCACTGTGACCACTTCCATGTTCACTCCTTCATGCAGTTTTGTGTCGGACTGCAAATTATACTGCATTATAACCATTGAAATAAAATGGATTTTTGTGATGATGCATAACTAAATTATAGAAGAATCCTTGAATCAGAGCCGAGCAGCTCTGATTGGTTGGCTCAAGACCTTTTGACCTCACACACAAGAACCATGCAGACACCAGTGCACATGTACAAACCCTGTGGTTCACAGCAGGACACCATACATTTGTGGTTGCTACTATCTGTAATGGTTTTTTGTAACTGTCCACTCTCCTGCTCCATCTAGTGTGATGCTGAGAGCCCGGAACTGAACAGAGTGACTGAAGCCTTCAAGCCACACTGGGAGACACTTGAGGGTGAGTACACACACACACACACACACACAAAACATAGTCACATACAATTGCAGTACAATGTAGTGAAATTCAATCTCTGCATTTAAAGGAGAACTCCGTCCGATTTTTACCTGAATTTGGATCGCTAGTTATCTACAAGTACTGTTAACGATAAAATTCGGTGCTAGCAAACTGGAGTTGCTGCAGCTAATGGCCAGAGCTCACTTACCTCGGCTCCATGCTGTTGGTAGCTAGGTCTGCCTGCAAGCTGCGTCCAGGATGAGGGGGTTCCAGCTCATCTGTTTTGTGTGCAGTGGAGGTCTGTGCTAGTGTCCTTAGCCGGGCTAGCAGGCCCAAACGGCATCCTTGCTTCTGCTTTTCTCTCTATCGTCTCCTGCTGCCGACAACAATCCACGGAGTGCCCTGTGGTCTGGCTATGTCCTCCAGAGGACAGGTCGTGCCTTTTGTGATGGCAAATTGTAGTTTATTTTCCTCTAAAAATAGGTAATTGAGCGCTGTAGTGGTTCTGACCATATCAGTGACTATGTAAATACGTAATCCTGTTGCTTATACAGTAATAGCGCTACTGAAGGCTAGCTGTAGTCTTGAGCTGAAGTCCTATGGGAAATCAGTTGGCGGCGAGAGGCAACGAAGGCGGAGCTGGGGAGGCGCCATGGTTTATGTTAGAAATGGCACTGTGCTAAGCTAAACGCTAAAGAGGCCAGTGGAGAGTTCCCGCAGGTAAACACGGACCTTCGTTTACTGCTGCCATCCACCTGCATGTACAGAAAATCAGCAAAGTAGCGATTGAGGCCATAAACTCATTATGAAAATGTTTATTGGGGTAATAAATCAAGTGAGAAGTAGGGACATTTCTCCATCACTTCTATATAAACACTTCTTTTTGCAACCAGTGGAGTCGCCCTCTGCTGGAAATTGATAGAATGCAGGTTTAAGGAGCTTCTACATTGGCTTCATTTTTCAGGCCCGTAAGCCTCGTCCATTATATTTTAGTGTTTTGGTGCACAACATGATGATACAGTGTTTCTTACTTCCATCTTTTCGTCACCAACCTTTTCCTCCTGCTGTCTTCCTACACTACAGCCTCCGCAAGGACTGACAGCCGCTTCGAGCATCTGTACAAGGTGAGCTTTGACAACGTGACGGCGTACCTGCAGAAGAAGCAGCAGAGAGTTGAGGAGCAGCAGCTGAAGAGAGGAATGGCACAGAAAGCAAACGGCAACAAGAAGGCCAAGAAGGAGATGTCGGGAGCTGTCACTCGCTCATCTACCTGAATGGACACTTTGAAAAGAGAGCTATTATTTCTTTTATGTTTGATGCTTTTGAATAATCTGAGGTGAATGTGTTTATTTCATGAAGCCTGTGAAAGTGGTGTGCTTTACTGCATGACCGGTTTGGATTTTTATGTTTGGCTCAAATTTCTGGCAGATTTTTCAAAATAAACGTTAACACTTAACTGTGCCTTCTGCATCCAGTGGCATCGCTGACTGAAACATTCCTTTTGTTAAACCATACACCTCTCCACACATTGCCCACTGCTATTTACTTTGTACTTGTTACTTCCTGTGCATTGCACCACATATTTTAACATATTTCTGTCTAGCTAGTCCAAACAGCATTCCTGGATGGGAGAAAAACATGCTCTGGTTTTTTGGCATTTCTTTAAACCAGGTAACCATAGTCCTCAGATTGGACAGATAGTCTAGCTAGCTGTCTGGATTTACCCTGCAGAGATCTGAGGACCAGGTAACCATAGTCCTCAGATTGACAGATAGTCTAGCAGCTGTCTGGATTTACCCTGCAGGATCTGAGGACCAGTAACCATAGTCCTCAGATGGACAGATATCTAGCTGCTGCTGGATTTCCCCTGCAGAGATCTAGGACCAGGTAACCATAGTCCTCAGATTGGAACGATAGTCTAGCTAGCTGTCTGGATTTACCCTGCAGAGCACTCCTGAGGACCAGGTAACCGTGGTCCTCAGAAATCAGCCGGAGGTTAGAACGCCAACACAAAGACTGAGGAAGGGAAGTGAATTTCCAGCGGTACCAGAGCAATCCCAGAAGTGGAACGCTGTGGATACAGATAGACTAACCTATTTATGTCTCATGCACAGAATTGATGCAGTATGCCTGGATTTGAAGAATGTCTTTGATTTGCATGAGAGCCACAGAATATGTGAGCAGCGACCTGTTTGTGTTTCATCATTAATCCTTGCCAGTATGTCAACATGCACAGTGAAAGTGCTGTGAAACTGGATCAACGAAATGGAATGCACACATTATAAATATTAGACCTGTGTTTGAACCAATATCCAAAATCCTACTCCAACTACACACGTTCACAAACATTTCCAACTCGAGGTCTGTTCTGGAGCTTTCAATCATACAGTATAACTTGGTTTTTGTCCGAAAAATGGAGTTTGTTTCTTGTCCATGTTCATAATCTGGATGAGACGCGCTTGAGTAAACATTTACACTAGCCTTTATATCAGCCTTTTCTTACTAAAGTATCTACATTACCAAGGATACCTTTGCAAACACAATATGTGGACACCTGAAGATTACACTTATACACCCATCTGTATGTACTGGTATCTACCCAGAAAGTGTTAGCGAAGAGTTTCCTTCTTTCACATCCAGCAGACACAACATAATTAGCATTCATTTGGAGTTGTTTGTGCCCACCTGATGAACGTGTGTCCAATATTTTCTCTCTAAAGTTAAATATAATGTAATCTTTGAGCTCTCTTTTGGTCTCCACCAGCTCCTGAGGAAAATAGCTGTATCTTTATTCGCTGAATGCTCCACTATGTTCACCAACGGGTCTCTCATTGTTTCTGTCTGCAGCAGGTAGAGTACAGTAGGCTGTACAGAGATTTTTATATTCCATTATAAATGTGGTTTGGATTACTTTAGTTAGATTACTTCATCAAACCAAAGCATTTAAAGTAATAATTTGATTAGTAACTAATTGAATTACACATGTTACCTCAGTAATACAATTAAATACAATTACATTAATTTTGTAATTTAATAACATCATTTCATTACATGTAACTAGTCACTCCTCAACCCTGCATACATTTTGTTTCAAAATATAGATAATCATATTTTGAATATAGATAATCATCTATATTTTGAATTGCAATTCTGCTTCTTTTACATCAAATTCCAATTGTAATTCTACATGTTTTTGACTCAAATTCAAATTCATGAACTGAATTGGAATTAAGGGGTCATTCTTAATTCAATTCTGAATTGTGCACAATCCCGATCCATGGCACACTGCACATATTCCTTTGGAACCATGTGTGTAGTGCTGTCAGTAGCGAGACAAATGAAACCAATCGGTGCTGTCTACACCGTGTTATCCTCCTGCTGGAGTTAGTACCCAACAGGCTTCAACGGGGCAAGTTTTAAACATGTTTTTTGTCTCTAAACATGTTCAAAATGTGATTACAAGTGCCTCCCCATGTGCAGTGAACACAGTGAATCTGACTGCTGTAGATGTGAGAGAAATGCATGAAAGTTGTGTTAATTCAGCTCTGTTCAGTTCCCGTGTTAAGAGGCAGTTAGAGAGATAAGGGACCGTCCACAAACTACAACACCGAAGAGATAAAACAAACATATGTACTCTATCAATTTAGTGATTAAATAAGGTAGTGTCTCCAAACTAACCTCAATTATAACTTGTCTCCTGCTAGTTGTAAATGTGCTGTATTTATATAGTGCTATTCTAGTCTTAACGACTACTCAAAGCGCTTTTACATCTACAGGAAACATTCACCATTCACACACATTCATACACTGTGGCCGGGGCTGCCGTACAAGGTGCCACCTGCTCATCAGATATACATTCATACACACTCACACTCCGATGCGCAGTACCGGGGGCAACTCGGGGTTCAGTGTCTTGCCCAAGGACACTTCAACGTGGGACTGCAGGGCCAGGGATCGAACCACCAACCTTCCAATTGGCAGGCCACCGCTCTACCACTGAGCCACAGCCGCCCCTAATACAGCACTTACTTATGAAAATATGTTTGTATCTTTTTTTGGTGTTGTAGTTTGTGGACGGTCCCGAAGCACTCCTTACAGTGTCAACACAGGAACTACACACAGCTGAATTAGCGCAGCCTTCATGCATTTCTTTCACATCTACAGCAGTGAGATTCACTGTTCCCTCCGAAAGGAATCACTTCACATGGGTAGGCACTTTTGACATTTTGAACATGTTAAGAAGCTAAAAACACACTTTTAACACTGTTGAAGCCTGTTGGGTAATAACTCTAGCAGGAGGATAACTTGGTGTAGGCAGCACTGATTGGTTTCATATGTCTCTCTACTAACAGACCTCCACATTTACAAACAGAGCTACATGTTGGAATCGCCCGGAATTCTCCTTTAACATAAAAGTATGAGTGCAGCTATGAAGCCCTTTAATTACAGTTAATATTGTGCTTATTCCTGAAAAAATCTGCAATAAATCAACACAAACTAAGAATCAGGAATAGATTTCTGGCCAGGTAAGTAGCACTTACTAAGAATTTAATTTGGTTGACGGTGCATGAATAAAAACAATAATATAAAAAAAACTAAGTGAGTGTGTAAGGCTCTAGGGTCATTGCAAAATGACATCACAAGCCATGTAATTCCATTCCATTGTACATGTTCATATAGTGTATATATTATTATGGAGTACAGAAAATGTTTTGATGCCTGAACCTATTTTCAAAATTAGTATTAGAAAATATTTTGTTCACAAATGAATAATAAGCAGAGACATTATCAGTTCACACAGGATTTTTTAATTAAAGTAATCCTTTTATTTTCTTTGTAGGAAAGAACACAGGTTACTAAAAATCTGTACAATCTGTAAAAAACAACACATTACAAATAAAAAACAATGCAGATATGTATCTAATTTGTGCTGTACAAATGTTGACATGTCCTGAAAGGCTACTGTCCATCTGGTCCTTGATTCCATCAGTAGTTTGTAACACTGTCTCAGAGCTGCTTCTCATATCCCCTCCATCACATTTCTTTGACAGACTGGAAATCCACCTTATTTTCCCCAGATCACACATCCTGCTGGTCCTCTGTGAGGATATGTCGTGACAACTCAGGTTAACTTTACATCACACTGCTCCACTCTCGTGCTCTACGCTCACTGGTGCTGAAACAGACATTAGATTTATCAAGAAACACTGTCCAAGTTGAAAACCTGGCCATATACTTACACAAACAGTTCGGCAAGTTCTGTTCTTTCCTACCTTCATAAAACGTCTTACTTCTTCTTCCCTCCCATGGTCAAGCTCTCACTTTTGTTTTTCTGCACCTGGAGGGAACATTACTAGTTATTGGTCACAATCTGCACCAAGGACAGAGTGAATGCATCCACACACTTCTAGAACTCCTCCAACCTCATTCATGGCGTCATCAATCTGTTTGAGTTCTTCGTATCGGTCTCTTGACTCTCTGAGTGGCTGCACCATCGCCTCTTCAATCTGTGGGAACAGCTACACACACACACACACACACACACACACACACACACACACACGCACGCACACACACACACACACACACACTCTAAGTGTGAGTATCATCAACACAAATACCTCATTACTTTGTGTTTATATAACTGTCTCTAACAGCGCTGTGTTTGTTCATAGGGCGTAGTGTCTGTCCCCCCCCCCGCGAGGAATTATAAGTAATGACAACCACACTGTCGGAGCGTCCACCTGACGCAAGCCTTCAGTGATTGCGGACCACCTCCACCCTTCCTCCACACAGTTGCTAATGCGGAGGATTAAAAGAAAAACATGATGGAAGATGTAATTATCTTGGGATTCTTATGTCCTCTTTGTCTCCAAAGCTGAGCGCTGCTGTTGTCTTTTCTCAGCGGTGATGTAAAACGCATCATTGGAGCTTCTGCGCGCAAAAGTTTCTATTTCTATTTTTGTTATTTCCACTAACCCCAACCGGTCGTCAGACACAGCCTACCAAGATTCTGGGTCTGACCGAGGTTTCTGCCTAAAAGGAAGTTTTTCCTCGCCACTGTCGCACTGTTGCTTGCTCTGGAGGAAACTACTAGAACTGTTGGGTCCTTATAAATTCTGGAGTGTGGTCTAGACCTACTCTATCTGTAAAGTGTCTTGAGATAACTCTTGTTATGAATTGATACTATAAATAAAATTTGATTGAATTGAAAAGTCTACGCCATTTTGTAAACACAGCCATACTGAGAAATACACAGGGAGTTTTGTATAGCTTTGTATCGACTCATTTGGCAATGGCTTAAATGTAACTGATATTCATTCATGTAAAATAGTCATGCGCAATAGCTTCTAAGTAACATAGCCAAGTTGTTTCTGCCTTCCTTCTAAGAAGACTGGTTCCATGTGATGGTTTCCTGTCTAAAATCATCAACAGTGAGCAGTAAGTTGATATTTATGACATGTACAGTATGTATCTTCATCATTTTGCAGCATCACTTGGAGCTCTGGAATCAAACAAATGTAAAACGCACTTTTACACTTTGTTTGTTCCATTATAAACATTTTTGAGGGCGGTTTTTACATCTCGGAACTCAGAGACTCCAATAAATGGTGGACAGTAAATATACTTAATTTACAGAAATAATTGATTACCTTCATCACAGTCTCAAACATGGGGATAAGGACGAACTTGATGAAGCCAATCTGAGCCGTCGGCTTGGTGACCTTTTCTCTGTCCATGAACGGAGCCACAGGAAGCCCTTCAGCCTTCTCTCTGTCGCTCTGAGCAACACACATACACACACACACACAGAATGACCATTTTAAACAACAAATGGCTTTTGCTGACTCACTTTGTCCATTCATGACACTACACAGCTTTATATATCCAGATAACAGCTGATAGTCAGTCTCATGACATGATCGAGTGTGACATAACCATAGAAAAATAGACAGTAATGACTCTGCCTAAAAGAACTACAAACTAAGGCTGCACAATACATATATATATATATATTTTTCAACTGGCACAAAAATCACATCGCAAAAGGCTGCGACATATATCAGAGACTTTTAGTATATAGAAATTCAATCCAATGGTTAATTTGATCAATAAAAGATTGATGGTTTTTATTGGTGTTAAATTCAGCAAGCAGACAGAGTACACTTTAATATCCGTTTATTTATCGCATGTAATATCATGTAATTATCGCTGATATTTATTAACGTTATTGCAAATCGCATATTTTCCTCATATTGTGCAGACCTACTACAAACACAAAAATGATTTCACTCTGTTGAGTTTTGGTCTTCATAATGTTTGTCTTATGGCTCAGTATTTTCTCCACATTGACAGCCCCACCTGCATGAAGTACTCCTCCAGCAGGCAGTCGACCCAGGGCTCAGCCACCTCCATGGGCCGCACCTCGTTGGAGATGTCGCAGCACTTGATGAGCACCATCTTCAGCTGCACGGAGCACAGGGTCACAGTTTATTATAAAGGAAAATGTCAATGATATGAATACATTCATCTTGGAGTCATAATATCATGAAAGGAAAAGAAACAATATTTATATGATATGATAAGTAGCCTAATGTCTTATTTGTTTTGTCTTTGAGTGTTTAACTTTAACCATTTTTTCCCCAACCTGGACCCTATTTTCCTATGTTTTTGTGACTGATGGGAACAACAATCTTTGATCAGTATTAAGCAAGATCGCTGCAGTCGGCAGCGGTGAAACAAGCTACAAAGTAGGTTAATAGGGCAATTGTCCAGCTTGTATTTACCTTCACAAAAGTGCTCCGAATAATATTCTGAGTGTCTGACAACATTATGGAAAGGATTTCTTCAGAGACAGACCTTTAAAACAGCTCTAAAGTTGCTAGTGCTAAACCCACCAGACTCCATTTGCAAAATCAATACTTTTAGCGTGTATAGCGCAGACATATTTCACATGTAAATCAGTTGTGATGTTGGAAAAGGGAAAAGATGACGACCCAAAACGGCTTTTCATAGTTTTAATTTGTTTTTGTCAACTTTGAATGTTACGATGCTAAAATGACATGTTTATTTACATGGAGTCTGGTGGGTTTAACCAACGCAATTTCGCAGATGTTTTAATGTTTTAAAAAAGGATCTTACTCTTTAACAAAAAGGTCGACCTCCTTAGAAATCCTTTCCATAACGTTGTCAGGCACTTAGAATATTAATCTAAGTCAAAACGTGCACTTTTGTGAAGGTAAATACAAGCTGGACAATTGTCCTATTAAGTTACATTGTAGCTTGTTTCGCTGCTGCTGACTGCAGCGTTCTCGCTTAATACTGGACCAATGTCAAAACCCTTTAACATGCTTATTGTAGACAGCATGACTCATAAATCAATGATTTTTAGTAATGATAACTAATGTAAGCTTGATCTGCATCAACTTACTGCTCTGGGATAATACAACTTGACCTGTCATGTTTAACATTGTGTAAAAATGCAAATTTCTAGTAAAGTCAACTCATTTGAGATAAAACTGTGTCTGTGTGTTCGACCATACATTGCTACTTTGTTTGCAGTCATGTGATGCCAATGATGCGTGATTCAGATGGAGGGCAGGAAGTGAAAAACAGCATTGAATTGGAGTAATTATCTTAGTAATATTGACCGGAAGTTTGGTTCCTAAAGTTCCTTCTAAAAATAATCGCTATAAGTAGATCCAGATATTCCATACATATTCTGATTCTATCCAGTGAAACCTTTCCTACAGAAGTTTAAGAGTGAAATGTAAATTGTTCTTTCTGTGAATTACACCCTGAAATGTGCTTCCATTTATTTTTATTTTTATTTTAATTACAATAAGTACTTCTATTAGGTAAATTAAGGTACCAAGATAAGGGAAGTAGTCAATGTAAAAAAAGTCACAGCAATCCACACCACATACATACATACACGCATACATACATACATACATACATACATACATACATA
>NC_045743.1:23915608-23920622 GCF_008692095.1 Etheostoma spectabile
CACACATACATACACGCATACATACATACATACATACATACACGCAAACATACATACACACATACATACATACATGCATACATGCATACATACATACATACACGCATACATACATACATACATACATACATACACGCATACATACATACATACATACACACATACATACATACATACATACATGCATATATGCATACATACATACATACACGCATACATACATACATACATACATGCATACATACATGCATACATACACACACATACACGCATACATACATACATACACACACATACACGCATACATACACTCACCGGCCACTTTATTAGGTACACCTGTCCAACTGCTCGTTAACACTTAATTTCTAAGCAGCCAATCACATGGCGGCAACTCAGTGCATTTAGGCATGTAGACATGGTCAAGAGAATCTCCTGCAGTTCAAACCGAGCATCAGTATGGGGAAGAAAGGTGATTTGAGTGACTTTGAACGTGGCATGATTGTTGGTGCCAGAAGGGCTGGTCTGAGTATTCAGAAACTGCTAATCTACTTGGATTTTCACGCACAACCATCTCTAGGGTTTACAGAGAATGTCCGAAAAAGAAAAACAATCCATGAGCGGCAGTTCTTGGGCGGAAATGCCTTTTTGATGCCAGAGGTCAGAGGAGAATGGCCAGACTGGTTCGAGCTGATAGAAGGGCAACAGTGACTCAATAACCACCCGTTACAACCAAGGTGGGCAGAAGAGCATCTCTGAACGCACAGTACGTCGAACTTTGAGGCAGATGGGCTACAGCAGCAGAAGACCACATCGGTGCCACTCCTTTCAGCTAAGAACAGGAAACTGAGACTACAATTTGCACAACCCATCGAAATTGGACAATAGAAGATTGGAAAAACGTTTGCCTGGTCTGATGAGTCTCGATTCTGCTGCGACAGTCGGATGGTAGGGTCAGAATTTGGCGTCTCAAACATGAAAGCATGGATCCATCCTGCCTTGTATCACGGTTCGCTGGTGGTGGTGGTGTCATGGTGTGGGGAATATTTCTTGGCACTCTTTGGGCCCCTTGGTACCATTGAGCATCGTTGCAACGCCACAGCCTACCTGAGTATTGTTGCTGACCATGTCCATCCCTTTATGACCTATGTACCCACTTCTGAGGCTACTTTCACAGGATAATGCGCCATGTCATAAAGCTGGAATCATCACAGACTGGTTTCTTGAACATGACAATGAGTTCGCTGTACCAAATGGCCTCCACGTCACCAATCTCAATCCAATAGAGCATCTTTGGGATGTGGTGTAACGGGAGATTCGCATCATGGATGTGCAGCCGACAAATCGCCCAACTGTGTGATGCCATCATGCAATATGGACCAAACTCCCTGAGGAATGCTTCCAGCACCTTGTTGAATCTATGCCACGAAGAATTGAGGCAGTTCTGAAGGCAAAAGGGGGTCCAACCCGTTACTAGCATGGGGTACCTAATAAAGTGGCCGGTGAGTATACATACATACATACATGCATACACGCATACATACATACATGCATACATGCATACATACATACATACACGCATACACACATACATACACACACACACATACTTACATACAAACATACATACATATATGCATACATACATACATACATACATACATACACGCATACATACATACACACATACATACATACATACATACATACATACACACATACTTGCATTCATTAGCCTCATACACATTCTCATGTTTTCTCAAGTCAATATTGGCCTAGGCAGCTTCTCATTAATTGTAAATCTCTGACATCTATTTAGAGCATGGGTCTCAAACTCGCGGCCCGGGGGCCAATTGCGGCCCGCGGGATGATATTTTGTGGCCCCCTACTTGACATCAAAGTTAAGTGTTAGTGCGGCCCGCGCGTTCTGAAACTTTTTGTCATTGCGCATGTCACTTATGGGCTACCGTAGTCTCGTGACAGCGGCGTAACCGTTGTCAAGCTAGCTAAGTGCCCTTTGTGGTAAATGCCTGAGGTTTGACAATGTGATGTCTGTTGTTGTGAAATGCACCAACCATATCAGATCTAGGGGTTTAAAGCACCGGCAGTTCCGCGCCCTTTTTTGAGGAAATAGAGATAATAGAGATAATTTTTTTGGAATACTTGATGCGGCCCAGCTAAACCCAGACTCTACTTCCAGCGGCCCCCAAGTAAATTGAGTTTGAGACCCCTGATTTAGAGCATGGCTCAGCAGCATTCAGAGGATGTATTTCAGCTACTTCAACACAAACATGAAATGCTGTTAAAACATGTTGTGATTCTTTGTAGACTTATAAAAAAAAATGTATTGATCCTACACGTCTAAAGCTTTGTACTTACTGTTTAAACTGACTGTGTAATGGAACTGCTCTGACCAACTCACAGTCACAAATAAAGGGCATGAAGAGGTTTCATTCTGAGCTGAGGGCGACTGGATGCTGTGTCATATTTGGATGTGAGGGCAAAACTGCTGTTCAAAGAAACTGACGGACAGTGCATAAAAACATAACTTCAGAATGTCCTGAACCAGTTAGGAAATAAAACAGCATCTGGTTGTTAGGCCTGCTGCTGCTAGGTAGCTCTCTGTCTCTGCTCCCCCCCCCTCCCCTCTGTCTGTCCTTAATTGCAGGAGTGAAGCCTGGTGTGAGGGAGTCAGGGTTTCAGCTGCAGCTCATCATCACTAATCACCTCGGCTGCTACCTGTTTTTAGCTTTTGTACTTTTACTCTGTTTTTCTCTTTCTGCCACAGTTCTGTGAACCTGGCTCCTGCTGCCACTTCACTCCTGCATTCCACTATTCCTGCTCTCTACACTGGATCCCCGGACTACTTGACACGGATACCTGGAAACGCAGTACTACACCCGCTCTGTACCCTGGATATCCATTGGATCTGGACTTTGCTTTTCCCTGTTGCAATCCTGAACATTTGGAATAAACCTGTTAAACTGTCATTTGGCTCTGCGTTTGTGTCCGGACTTGGGTTCAACTTTAGTTTCACACGTAACACTGGTTCTGACAGAGAAACACTCAAGGTTTGTTGAAGCGAGCAAGTTAGGTCTTACAGAGTAACCGTCCCCGAGTTTAAGTAACCTCTCCTTCTGGAACTGAAAACCCAGAGTTTTCCTCTTTGAAGTTAAACTCAAAGTTTTTTGCTACAGCCCCTGTGTGAGAGGCTTTTCTAAGACTCGTGTTCTTACACAGGTGGCATGCTCCTCATCGGCGTAGTCAAAGCTGTCGACTTTCTGCTTGAAGGAGTCCAGGATCTCACCGTGTCGGGCCATGTCTGTAGCCAGGATCAGTGTGATGGTTCCCTGAAAAAACAGCAAAAGGGAAACTCATCAATGCGCACACACACACACACGAGTAGTGTGAACAGTGGTCTAAATTGTGGTTCCTTTGAATTTTCTTTTGATGTAGTTTGACTTATGTGGGTGGCACTCATATAAAATTAATCAATTTTATTACTATGTTGGCAATCTTTACTTGTCCTTTGTGTACAGTGTCTCAAAGTATCATATGTATTTCTTTATGATTGCACAATTCCACAACATACTGTGTCCTTAGACCCTTATTACACTTGCTACAACAAAAATTCAATTTTAGTTATAGCATCAATTCATAATGAGTTATCTAAAGACACTTTACAGATAAGAGTAGATCTAGACCACACTATAATTTACAATGACCCAACAGTTCTAGTAGTTCCCTCCATAGCAAGCGACAGTGGGGAGGAAAAACTCCCTTTTAGGAAGAAACCTGGAAAAGACCCAGGCTCTTGGTAGGCGGGGGCCGGTTGGGGTTGAAATGAATAGTGGTAATAACAGTCACAGTAAAAGATAATGGAACAGGGACTAGAGGTAGTAGTTCATGGCATAGCAGGGCACTGCACGGCATTCAGTATAGTATATTAATCAGTACAGCCCAATTGAAATTGGACTTTTGAGGCCGATATTGACATTTGGGAGTTTAGTAATACTGATAATATATTTTCATAATAAAATAAAGAAACAAAGTTTAAAACAGATCCCCTACCTGTCGTATCTGTTTGAAGGCCTCAGGGTCGAAGTTGGAGAAGATGTTGCAGTCAGGCTGGGATAAGATCTGGAAGGCCACGGCACAGTGGTGGTTCTCCAGAGGGGAGATGTCGTTGTAGCGAACTGACAGCTCTGTTCTGGCATTGATCTGGTACCTGGAAGAGAGAAATGGACTGTAAGATGTACTTTGAAAGTATTTCTCATGTCACATAAAACCAGTGAGTGAGAATCTTGTGTTTGGACATCATCATACAATCTGTGATGCGTTGGTGTTTTTCTTCCAGTGCTCGACACAGACTTGCTCTTATCCCCGGATCTCTGCAGCTTTTGCGTTGCTGTTGCCTGGAAAAGGCCGTAGTGCCTGGGTCGCCAGGGGCCACCGCTAATGACCTTTTTGGTTCATTTTTAGGATGTCACTACAGACAAACTGTAATCTTACGTTGCATTGTCTGCAGTATTAGCGTATGATGCATCATTATCAGCTGGAGCATGTAGAGCATGCTTGATGCGACTGTCTACACAACGTTATCGTTCAGCGGTGTGGATTCTCACATTGTCATAGTTATAGTTATGGTTATACAGTAGTTGTGGTTATAGTTATTATTCTTGGTCCTCCTCTCATCTCTTTCTGCCTTTTTTCTCTGACTCCTTGGTTACTATGCTAAAACCATCTCACAAATATATAGTTTCATGTTTTAAAAGTTTTTTTTTTATCGCATAGTCACAAAGGCCTCGTAAATCTTCATGATAACAGTGTGTGTGTGTGTGTGTGTGTGTGTATATTTGTGTCTTACGTGTTGTTGAATCCGGGGTGATCAAGATCGTGACACACAGCAGCTGTCATGAGAATCAAAACGTCGACCTGAGTGAACTTCTCCTAAAGAAATTAACCCAAAAATCCAGACATTTGTATATTTTTCATCCATATGTGCAATATCTCCCCC
>NC_045743.1:23920632-23924642 GCF_008692095.1 Etheostoma spectabile
TAAATTGCCACATAGAATCTGTGTGTGTGTGTGTGTGTGTGTGTGTGTGTCATCCCTAACAACAGAGGGAGACTCTCAGAAGAACAAGTTCCTCATTTCCTTTTCTTTCTTATTTCTCAGACAGGCGTCTCCCCTTCTCTACACCCCCCGCTCTCCTCATCATCTCATTCTTTGTCCCCTGAGCTTTTCCCAGTCCCCTTCAGAGCTCAGCTTGTTCCCTCCACCTGTCCCATCACAACTACAGCATGACTGCGTGTATCGCTTTAAATACATGCATTCAAATCTATATCTGAATACCATTACTTATTTCCATAATACAGTACAGTTAAGAACAAAATATATATTTGTTGTCTAACTGACTGATTTAATCAAATCTAAAAATAAGTAGAAATATATCTAAAGGTAATATAATTACTTAAAAAAGACTGCTAAAAAATACTAAAATGTTGGGAAATATGCTTAATCGCTTATGGTTTGATAGGAGACTGTTTTCCCCCATTTCCACTCTTTACACACTAAGCTAAGCAGTTAGTATTGACGGATTGTTTTATCTAACGCTTGGCAAGAAAGCGACTAAAAATTATAATAATAATAAAAATTCATTTTATTTATATAGCGGTGTACTGTTCTCACTGAGGTGTAACAACTCCAGCTAAACAGTGAGCTAAACTCTCTCTATTCATGAACACGAAGAAGCATTAATTCCTTATCAGCAGATTTATTTCCTTCATGTTGTGCTGAATCCATACACATGCGGTAGTGATGAGAGATGAGAGATGAGAGAGTAAAAAGGCGATGCTTCTGCTGGGAAGTTAACTGGCTGGATGCATTTCCCTGGCGCATTGATGATCTGCCTTTCTCACGCGTTTCTAACGTGGTGAATTCTAACGCTATTTCCTACTTCCGGTTTTAGCTCTGTAAACAAACGTCAAAATAAGAGTCTGCATAAAACTACTTCCTGTTTAGCTCACTAAACAAATGTCAAAATAAAAGCCTGCATTAAACTGAAAATATGCCAAATTAAATGCATAAAAATTCAACTTAAATGCCTGAAGGGCAGAACACTCCCCGTCTGACCTTAAAGGTCACTATTAACTATCAAATGTCTCTGAACCTTCAGTCTTTGGGCAGAAGAAGAACTACTTCTGACACTGGTCTCAAAAACACCTTCCCAGAACCTTGGTCCGATGCCCTGAGCTCCACCTTCCTTACTTTTCTGTCTCTCCCAGGGAAAACAGCTGTGATCCTCGCCATGGGCCACGTGTTACGTGCAGCTTGACTGTCCTTCAGGAGCACAATGTCTCCTTCTTTCAAATCCCGTTGGGAATCTGTCCATTTCTGGCGGGCTTGAAGAGTAGGGAGATACTCTTGACGCCAACGACACCAGAATCTGTCAGCAAGAGCTTGGACTTGTTTCCATTGTTTGCTGAGAAGATCCTTGTTTGTGAAATCTCCGTGAGGTGGGGTAACTCCAACCTTCTGAGTAAGTATCATTGCAGGAGACAATATGAATGGTGATTCTGGGTCAGTGGAGACTGGAACAAGAGGGTTGGCATTGATTATTGCAGTCACTTCCATCATGAGTGTGCAGAGGACATCGTGGGTGAGCTGGATGTTTGCTTGGAGAAGGATTGCATCGAGGATCCGTCTTGACAGGCCTATCATACGTTCCCATGATCCTCCCATATGGGATGCATGAGGAGGATTAAACACCCATGAGCACCCCTGTTGACTCAAGTAGTTCTGCACTGTGATGTCAGGTTGTTGTCGGCTTAGTCCCAGTTCCTTTGCTGCGGCTACAAAGTTTGTTCCGCAGTCCGATCTTATCTACTTTACAGGTCCCCGTATGGCAAAGAAACGCCTCAATGCATTAATGCAACTTGACGTGTCTAGGGAGTCAATGATCTCGATGTGCACTGCTCGGGAGCTCATGCAGCAGAAGAGCATTGCCCATCTTTTGCTTTGGGCATGTCCACCTCTTGTACGCCTTGAGACGATTTGCCATGGTCCGAACACGTCTACTCCTACATAGGTGAAGGGTGGGCACGTGTGCAAGCGTTCTGGGGGCAGATCTGCCATGAGTTGTTCCTCTGGTCTTCGGCGTAACTTTCGGCACACTACACAGTTGTGCAAGACAGAAGCAATAAGTCGTTTTGCGCCTATCACCCAGAAACCTGCTGCTCTCAGGGCCCCTTCGGTGAAGTGGCGGCCTTGATGCCTTACTTCTTCATGATACTGTCGCACCAACAGCAAAGAAATGTGGCTGGTCTTGGGCAAGATGATGGGGTTTTTTTCATGAGTGCTCAAGTCAGCGTGTTTTAATCTGCCACCAACACAAATCAGATGATCTTGAAGAACAGGTCTGAGCTTGTGAAGGGAACTGTCTTTGGTTACAGCTTGTCCGAGCTCAAGAGCCGTGAGCTCTTTCGCGTAGACATCTTCTTGTGCGGTTCTGATAATAATGTGTCTCGCCTGAGACAACTCATCCGGCGTGCGTGGGAAGTTGCAGTGGTGCCCTCCTTTACATTTGCTGGACTTGTTGCGTCTGTAAATGCTGGCTATGTGGATAAGTAGGGCAATAGCCCTGGTGAGGGAGCGCATGCATGAAAAGCGCTGGAACCGCGTGGCGGTAAGGCCTCGGTTTTGAGTCTGAGTGAGAAAACTACTCACTTCAGGTCTTATTTCCACGTCTGATTCTGGGTTAACAAGTTCAAACGTCTGGCTTGCATCTGTGTCAGATGGATTTGGTTTGTGCAAAAAGGCTGGTCCAGTGAACCACATAGTCTTTGTCAGTTGGGACGCAGGAACTGACCTGGATGCGTGGTCAGCCGGATTGTCTTCTGTGTTAACGTAGAACCATTGGTTAGGTATCGTGGACTGACGAATTCGTCGGACTCGATTGTGAACGTAGACGTAGAAGCATTTTGTCTGATTGTTAATATATCCAAGCACAACCTTGCTGTCACAATAGAACTTGATCTCATCAAGCTTCAGGTGCAGTTCATCTTGGATGAGTTCAGCAACTTCCACAGCTAATACTGCGGCACACAATTCCAACCGAGGTATGGTAGGTTCGGACTGTGGGGCCAGCTTAGCCTTCCCTAAGATGAATCCTACTTTGACTTGTCCTTCAGCTTGAATGGTCCTGAGATATGCCACAACTCCAATGGCCTTTGTGGACGCGTCGGAGAACACACATAGCTCTGTGTGTATGGCACTGGAAGGCGAGGTTGATGTGTATGAACGTGGGATATGTAGCTTGCTTAAGTCATGCAGTGACTCACGCCATACTTCCCATTGCTTCAGCTTTTGTTCTGGAAGAGGAGCATCTCAGTCACCGGTGTTGACACTGAGTTCTCTCAAGAGACTTTTGCCTTCAATAGTCACAGGTGCGACCATGCCTAAAGGATCAAAGACGCTATTCACTGTTGACAGAACTCCCCTGCGAGTGAAGGGTTTCTTGTGCTCTGAGACTGCGAATGTGAAGGTGTCTGTCATCGTCTCCCACAGCAATCCCAAACTGCGTTGCACTGGTGTAGCTTCACCGCTAAGGTCAAGGTCTTTCAGAACTGCTCTGTCTTCTGGTGCAAAGGCCTGAAGGACGGCTTCCCTATTTGAGGCAAACTTGTGGAGTCTCAGGTTCGATTCACTGAGAGAGGTCTGCGTTCTCTGTAGGAGACTAATGGCTTCAGCTTCAGTTGGCACACTGATGAGTCCATCATCTACGTAGAAATGATGTTCAACAAACTGGAGTGGACTGACGAATTCGTCGGACTCGATTGTGAACGTAGACGTAGAAGCGTTTTGTCTAATTGTTAATATATCCATGCACAACCTTGCTGTCACAATAGAACTTGATCTCATCAAGCTTCAGGTGCAGTTCATCCGCTAGCGGCACACAATTCAACCGAGGGTATGGTAGAGATTCGACTGTGGGGGAAGCTTCAGCCTTCCCTAGGTGAATATTTGACGTGTCCTTCAGCTGGAAGGTCCTGAGATATCAACAACTC
>NC_045743.1:23924700-23924867 GCF_008692095.1 Etheostoma spectabile
AATGGCCTTTGTGGACGCGTCGGAGAACACACATAGCTCTGTGTGTATGGCACTGGAAAGTGAGGTTGCTGTGTATGAACGTGGGATATGTAGCTTGCTTAAGTCATGCAGTAACTCGCGCCATACTTCCCATTGCTTCAGCTTTTGTTCTGGAAGAGGAGCATCCC
>NC_045743.1:23924877-23925032 GCF_008692095.1 Etheostoma spectabile
GTTGACACTGAGTTCTCTCAAGAGACTTTTGCCTTCAATAGTCACAGGTTCGCACCTTGATGCCTAAAGGATCAAAGACGCTATTCACTGTTGACAGAACTCCCCTGCGAGTGAAGGTTTTTTTAGAATGATGTGCAAACAAACTGAACTGTTGT